>NW_017100500.1:463197-489498 GCF_001263275.1 Habropoda laboriosa | reverse complement strand
CTATATCTATATCTTCATTTTTTCTTTTGCTATTTTTTTATAATTCTTACATAAATATTTTATTTCAATTTACCTATTATTTTGGTTTTATGTATATAAAATTAGACAAATGTGAAGCACAGGCATTTATGATTCTTCGAACAGATAGACACGTTTTCGCTTGTAACAGCTTATGGCTGTGCATCCTTGGCTCTTACGTGTCAACAGCATGTATCATTTTATTCTGTACACGTAATAAAGACCTTCAATAATAAATTATTAATAATAATACAGTCTTCTGCAATAGAGTAATAACATTTAATCGACCGTGTTCTTTTTACAATCGGCTATGTCTAAAAACTAAATTGGCAAATGTCGTGGAACAAGGTGGAAGTTCAGACTCGACAAAGGTTGATGTTACTTCCGATATTATTGTATCGCGAAAACGAAGTTTCTGTCACGTGTAAATCGATGGAACTCTCTTCCTACCTCCCTCGTATTCTCGAGGGTCCGCGCGCGATGTTTACAGCAGAATGAAGTGCGATCATCCGTGTGACGATAGGAAAAGGCAGAGGGTGAAGAGAGGGTGAGGCTTTGTCGAAGGTCCAGGGCATTGATTTTCAATAGGTCAGTCGTGGAACCGGCTGGCCAGAGCGTTTACAGGATCGTACATTGTGGATCAGCCTACATCCGTGCTTTTGTCGACGGATTTTGGTTTACCTCGACACTCGCCTCGATAATTCGAAGCAAACTCGCCGGGTAAACAGAGCACGCGTGTGCAGGAACGAAAGGTTACACGTGTCGTAAATCAAAATGCTCGTAAACGGCGAGATTTCGCAAACTTTCTTACCATCGGGCCGCGCGAGAGCAAATGTTTTCGAGCTTTGGTGTAACGGTCGGACGACGTCGAATTTTTCCTGAATGAAAATAACGTCCCTTTAACTTGACATAAAAGAGTCCTTCAATCTTACGGAAATTTCACTCGAAGAGTGATTTAAAGCGCCGGGAGATTTACGCGAGGATAATTAAATTGTTCGTCAATATACCTATAGAGTTGAAAATTTCATAAACTATGGCTTTTCGATTTAAACATTTATTGTTTTTTATTGGAACGTTTCTGCGAAAATGAATAATTGAGGAGATAGGAGCAGGAAGCACGTGAATATTATCTCAGTATAACGATACCGTTACTTTCACTCGTAAAAATTTAGTAGAATGAAATTTAGTGGACTGTGGTTCAAAAATTTTTGAATAACTTAAGAAATGTTTGTGGCTGTATAACACGTGATAATAAGTTCAATAGCAATATATTTTATAACGATAATTTCATAATAACTATAAACACACGTAAAAAAGGAATAATGATAAGCAGATCAACGGTCTCTTACTATATCTCGCAAATATTCTCACGCACTCTCTGATATCAATAACAACGCGGTTGTGCTCTGTGATCCGTTCGTTTTATACGACAAACACACTACATTCACGCCATCACTCACAACATATTATTAAACCAATTCCACAATGTTGTCTTTTAAATACGTTTAATCGGTAAAAGAACTTCTGTCATCTCGTAGTGTAATTATTTTAACCCTTTGCGATCGGCACATTTCTCTGGTTGGACTATCAGCTAGTCGAAGCAAATTTAAATTTTCAAAGTTATTTTTGCATAGTTTATTTATTATATATATAAGGATATTGAAAAACAGAATATTTTGAAACTGATACATTTTGTTTAATACATACTAGTTATAGTGCATAAAAATAAAACGTTTTAATTTTTGTAATTTTCCAAAGTATGATACTTGACAAAACAAAGATCATGCCGCCATAGCGGCGACACCGATTTCTAGAACAAAATTGAAATGCCGCCACTATGGCGGCACCGATCGCAAAGGGTTAAAGGAGAATGGTTGAGGTATTAGGAGCTTTAGGTACTGAAATCAATTTTATGGATGTAAAACATAAACGTTTATTTTCACATTTACAAGAGATGTGCCTTGCCTTTCTTTCGTTTGAATGCGAGACTGACATTTGCAGATCATAGAGCGACATACATTTTCAAGTATTCCTTCCCTGCCTCGTATTGTACGACGTGCATTTTCTATTCGTTGTCCCAAGTCTACTACATTATTCACTTCTAAACTGATTCTTCTGTTTACATTCAACGCGATGCGAAGAAGCTCACTTACGGTATTGAACGCTCGTAAATACGAAAATAGATTTCACATCGAAAGGATTGATTTTAGATAAGCATTCTTTTACTTCTTCTAGAATCTTGCAATTAGACCCTCTTTTTCTGTAATACTCTGTACAGGAATAGGTAGTTGAAATTTATGCAGAAATCGAAATTCATGCAACTCCTTTTCTAACAGAAATTACTATCGAAATTGCAACTGTCAAATTTCTTTCTTTGTGGAAAACGATTTAATCCTTTCTGTTTCGAAATCGTTAAAAGTTACTCTGAAATTTAATTTTCGCTAAAAGCGACACGATTGGATCTTTCACACTGATTCCTTCCGCTACACTATCCTCCGGCAAACTTTATTCAAGAAACAGATCCATCGTCCTACCGCGCAAAGTTATCGCAGTGTTCGCACACAAACTGAATACAAAGTTTCGCGCAATTAACTGCGAGAAGTTCAAGCTTGGAAGCTGCAGACTTTCACCCCGTGGCTACTATTTCTCGCTCTGTTTACCCAAGTCTCTCCCCTTTGCACGCGAGCTAATTCACCGCCGCGCCGCGCCGCCACCGCTCGAAATCTTCAATTCGAAGTGATTTCACGCGCTAAGCCCCGTTCCTCGACGCGTCGTAAAGCGTTCGTTGCACAAACAAACGGTTCCCCGAAATCATCCAACGTGTACGGAATCCCCAGGTGAATAAATTACAGGCGACACGACGGTTATTCTCGTATCGAGCGACTCATTGCTCGCGGCAAGAACGAGAACGGTTCGACCACCGACGTATGTACACCCAATGACGTCTATTAAAACGCCGCTCGTAAACCGCGTCGATGGATTTTTCAGCCGCTAATTAAAGGATCTGCGCACACGTGAGACACGTCGTGTTATTTCTTGTCACGCGCGCCCCTAACGAACGCACGTACAGGCCGTTTCTGCTCGCTTTTCAAACTCCGGAAATGCGCAGATCGCAGTGGGTGCGAACAATGATTTTCACGCGTTTCAGAGTAGGCGTGAGTTTGTCAGAGTTTGAACAATGTGGACAATTCGATCGTGAGTTTATCAACCCTTTGCGCTCGCGTAATAGCTCGCTGCCGTTGTCGAAGCATTGTCGACACGGAGTGACATCCCGTGTGCCATCGTCGAAGCATTGTCGGCACAGAATGACATCCCGTGTGCCATCGTCGAAGCATTGTCGACACGGAGTGACACTGTATCGACAGTGTATCGATCGGTCATCGGCCCGACATCAAAAGTCCACACTTCCCCTGAGTGATGGAAGATTACCACCGTGAAAATTCTGATGAAAGTCACGTATTTGGCTGAGAGCACGAATTGATGGCACACGGGTACGTTTCTCACGATGTTCTCGTGGCAAGGAACGCGTCGAACGTAATATGTCATGAAAAATTTACGATTAATCTTTTACCGAGGAAACGAAACGTTAGACTTTATTCGAAGGTAACTATCAAATTTTACGTTTCACAGTTTTTCGATGCCCGAGTTGGTTGGACGTGTGTTCGTATACTACGCTGAAAATCAGTTGGTCTCTCAAGGCCGGTTCTCTGACCGTGTCTGACGTCACGAGGGACCTGTTCTTTCATAATCTTGAGAGACTGTCATCCGGTACATTTTAGACAGAGAACGTGGGTCTAAGGATTTTCGTTCTCTCTCCTTCGAAGCACAGAGGAGAAGGACGAAGGGATGAAGCGATAAAGTAGCTAAGTGGTACGGTAGGATGTAATTTTGAACAGCCTTGAATGGTAAATTGAGTTGGGTCCAGGAAATCGAGATAAGGAATTCACATAGAAATAAAGTAGAAGAATATCGTTCGGCAGGGAAATTGTAATATACAGTATATTCTCCACAAGTGTCAGACCGCAAGGAAGTTAAACCTGACACTCGTAGAGTCAAGGACTACGTATTCGAGCCTCGCGCCCGCCTTTGTAGTTTGCCCAACGTAGACAAGGACAGCGAATAAAAGATAAGCATCAACGTCTATACTCGAAAGTGTATCGTCAACACTAACACGTTACCCAGATTATCCAAAAATTGAAGAAGTTACTTTTAAAATTGAACATTCTACGGTGTTTCGAGAGATTTGATAATCATAGTCGAACCTTAAACGAACGTTCAAACGAAGAAAATTTTCCAAAAATCATTTCGTACGTTATTAATCGATAAAACAAAAATTCATTGTTGAAAAATAAATATTTCCTGAAAATCTTCATCTTCCATACAAGATTCAAGATTTTCCCTAATTAAGAGTAATTTCAAAAGATTATCTGTATAAGCTATTATTTCAATACGCGATGCACTGACTCTAGTATTTACTAAAATTCAAAAATTCTCGTATAAATTCCGAAAATAGATTATTAATTACGGTAAACTACTGAGACGGTTTAATTAAGGGTGGGCATGGTGCTGCTTTAGTTTGAAATGATTTATAAACACATAATTAACAGAGGAAAAACCGTGAAACGGCAAAACGTCTACATTCTAATTGTTATAACATGTAAACAGAACTTTAAATTTAGTGTAAACAGAAAAAATATATAATACAATTTATTTCACGGTATTGCAACAAATAAACGTTGAATCAATATTTAATTCGTATAAAAACAATTATTTAACGTAATAATTTTACCTTCACTATGGCTATTTTAAATTTACGACCAAGGGTCAACCTGATTTCTAATCCTTACGAACTTTAAATTCAGTCTAAACTGAGAAAATATATAATACAATTTATTTCACGGTATTGCAACAAATAAACGTTGAATCAATATTTAATTCGTATAAAAACAATTATTTAACGTAATAATTTTACCTTCACTATGGCTATTTTTAATCTACGACCACAGGTCAACCTGATTTCTAATCCTTACGAACTTTAAATTCAGTCTAAACTGAGAAAATATATAATACAATTTATTTCATGGTATTGCAACAAACAAACGTTGAATAGATTCTTAATTCGTATAGAAACATTTATTTAAAATAATAATTTCACCTTCACTATGGCTATTTTAAATTTACGACCAAGGGTCAACCTGATTTTTAATCCTCCGAACTTGATTTCACAACGAGAAAGTAATAAGATCGTTGAAACGTACTTATTTGTCAAAGAAACTTGCAAAAATGTATAAATAATAATATGTAATGTTTTAACAAATTTTTGGAAGTATAAATTAATAATAAAATTGTGAAAATTAATAAATTATACGTTATTATAACATTAATAGAATTATGACTAAACCGAAGTTCGAAGTCGAGTATTTAAAGTCTGATATTACGTGCCTAGCGAGTGCCGGTAATTGTTAAAATTTGTTTAATAATTAGTAATAGAAATTCTAATTGATTCTAATGTATACAAGTGTTACAAGAAGGCTGAGTGTGTACAGGGTGGACATAGGCTAGCTAGTAGCCCCCGACCACTCTATTCACATCTCAGAACCTTCAGGTCAAAATACGCCGCGAAGTGTCTATGGCCCAGTATAAAGGGTGAATAAATTCGCGGGACATCAGCGGGTCCTTATATACCTGCGGTACCCTCTCCCCAAAGTCATTAGCAAAATCGTCGGTTAGGTCAGGCGGGAATCGACTATTTTTCGCGGGAAACCGATTACTTTTCGCGGGAAATTTCTGTTCTTAATTTATTACTTGCAACAATCTATTATAACGCTACATAGAATCATTTATACGTTTCTATAACTTTATTCAATGGATAACTACGTTTCAATGTCCTCGTTACTTACTGGTGGTTTAATTAATTTGCTAAGGATTAAAAATCAGGTTGACCTGTGGTCGTAGATTAAAAATAACCATAGTACAGCTAAATTTATCGTGTTAAATAATTCTTTTTACACGAATCAAAAATGTATTCAACGTTTGTTTGTTATAATATCGTGAAATGAATTATTTATGCAGTTCTGTGCATTTTCTGTGGAGTTCAACCTAATTTACTTAAGTTTACATTGCGAGACAGTATACTGTAACAAGTAGTAACATGCAAACGTTGAATAAATTCCTAATTCGTATTAAAAAAATTATTTAACACAATAATTTCAGCTTTATTATGATTATTCTTGATAAATGACCACAGGTCAACTTGATTTTTAATCGTTATAATCTTTAAATTCAGTGTGAATAGAGAAAATGTGTAATATAATTCATTTCACGATATTATAACAAACAAACGTTGAATACATTTTTGATTCGTAGGAAAAGAATCATTTAACACGATAATTTTAGCTGTACTATGGCTACTTTTAATCTACGACCACAGGTCAACCTGATTTTTAATCCCTACGAAATTAATTTAACCACGAGTAAGTAACGAGAACGCTAAAACCTATGTTTCCATTGAAGAATATTGTAAAAACGTATAAATTGTTATATGCAATGTTATAACAAATTGTCGGAAGTATAAATTTATAACAAAATTGTGAAAATTGATAAATTATACCGTGTTACGATATCGGAAATCTCCCGCGAAAATCTCCCGCGAAAATTTCCCGCCTGACCTAACGGACGATTTTGCTAATGACTTTGGGGAGAGGGTACCGCAGGTATATAAGGACCCGCCGATGTCCCGCGAACTTATTCACCCTTTATACTGGGCCCTAGACACTTCGCGGCATATTTTGACCCGAAGGTTCTGAGATGTGAATAGAGTGGTCGGGGGCTACTAGCTAGCCTATGTCCACCCTGTACACACTCAGCCTTCTTGTAACACTTGTATACATTAGAATCAATTAGAATTTCTATTACTAATTATTAAACAAATTTTAACAATTACCGGCACTCGCTAGGCACGTAATATCAGACTTTAAATACTCGACTTCGAACTTCGGTTTAGTCATAATTCTATTAATGTTATAATAACGTATAATTTATTAATTTATACTTCCAAAAATTTGTTAAAACATTACATATTATTATTTATACATTTTTGCAAGTTTCTTTGACAAATAAGTACGTTTCAACGATCTTATTACTTTCTCGTTGTGAAATCAAGTTCGGAGGATTAAAAATCAGGTTGACCCTTGGTCGTAAATTTAAAATAGCCATAGTGAAGGTGAAATTATTATTTTAAATAAATGTTTCTATACGAATTAAGAATCTATTCAACGTTTGTTTGTTGCAATACCATGAAATAAATTGTATTATATATTTTCTCAGTTTAGACTGAATTTAAAGTTCGTAAGGATTAGAAATCAGGTTGACCTGTGGTCGTAGATTAAAAATAGCCATAGTGAAGGTAAAATTATTACGTTAAATAATTGTTTTTATACGAATTAAATATTGATTCAACGTTTATTTGTTGCAATACCGTGAAATAAATTGTATTATATATTTTCTCAGTTTAGACTGAATTTAAAGTTCGTAAGGATTAGAAATCAGGTTGACCCTTGGTCGTAAATTTAAAATAGCCATAGTGAAGGTAAAATTATTACGTTAAATAATTGTTTTTATACGAATTAAATATTGATTCAACGTTTATTTGTTGCAATACCGTGAAATAAATTGTATTATATATTTTTTCTGTTTACACTAAATTTAAAGTTCTGTTTACATGTTATAACAATTAGAATGTAGACGTTTTGCCGTTTCACGGTTTTTCCTCTGTTAATTATGTGTTTATAAATCATTTCAAACTAAAGCAGCACCATGCCCACCCTTAATTAAACCGTCTCAGTAGTTTACCGTAATTAATAATCTATTTTCGGAATTTATACGAGAATTTTTGAATTTTAGTAAATACTAGAGTCAGTGCATCGCGTATTGAAATAATAGCTTATACAGATAATCTTTTGAAATTACTCTTAATTAGGGAAAATCTTGAATCTTGTATGGAAGATGAAGATTTTCAGGAAATATTTATTTTTCAACAATGAATTTTTGTTTTATCGATTAATAACGTACGAAATGATTTTTGGAAAATTTTCTTCGTTTGAACGTTCGTTTAAGGTTCGACTATGATTATCAAATCTCTCGAAACACCGTAGAATGTTCAATTTTAAAAGTAACTTCTTCAATTTTTGGATAATCTGGGTAACGTGTTAGTGTTGACGATACACTTTCGAGTATAGACGTTAAAGTTCATAGAGTGGTCGGGGGCTACTAGCTAGCCTATGTCCACCCTGTACACACTCAGCCTTCTTGTAACACTTGTATACATTAGAATCAATTAGAATTTCAATACAATAGACTGAATAACAATTCATTTTAACTAATACCTATTAGAAATTTTCCTTTTAAAACAAATTTTTTTTTTTTTTTTACGGGGAGGTAGGCCGCCTCTATGTGATAAACAATTGGCAACCAAACGGTGGCTCGCTAAAGCGATATATTATGAAATTAAATTAATCACTCAATAAGTATTAACATTAGATTGTTTCCTCGATATGGCCATGGTGGTCATCAGTGACTGGAGTGCCTCAAATGTTTAGAATAATTAAAATAAAATAAATGTTGTCAACTAAAAATTTTGAACGTCATAGCTAGCTAGACATTATTTTCAATTGAAAAAAAAATTATAAAGCATAATACTATAATCCTATGCTTAAAATGTGTTTTCTTGTGGCCACCCGACAGCAACCTGTAAATCTGGCGCGACAGTGAACGTGTTAATAAGTAAATGTTGTTCAAATTATATCGTGTTTGATATCATTTTCATCAGAAAAATCTCACCAACATGTTAAAAAAAAATTCCGGATGAAGAAAAGTAAAAGTAAAGAAATTATATTTTTCTATTATGATTTGTCGAGCCTTGTAATCTTGTCAAGAAAACCGACTGATGTAGCGTTACTCGCTTCACTGATTACGAGCGAGATAACATGGGCGCAGCAATGACGCAGACCTAGGCGTAGGACCATCTATACTGTCACTTGTAGAATCCAAACTTACTGACTCTTGTAGAGAATTTACTATACTTCCCTTTTGGAGAATTCATTTTCACGCGAAAAATTGTATCGTTTAACGAAAGCGTGTAAGACAAAGTGATGGTCAAAGGATAAAAGGAGGATTTTACGATACGTAGATCACTTATCGTACCATGTTATTATTCCAAGTTCGAAGCCGATCATTTATTTGAAAAACCATTGCGAAGGCCCGGGTTTCTGGTATCCAGAAACGTATAAAAACACGAGCGAAGTTGTCCAAAAAACAGAATTTTCGCGAGCAGACACATTTTGCGAGCCCCCTTTTTCCTTTTTATCGCTTTTATACGTGGAATCGACTGTAAAAAAATACTTATTGTATTTTCAGAGACGCGCAAGGAAGCGAAAATAAATTTTCGTGTTTGAACGTCCCTCCGGTTTCTTTTTCGTTTCCGCGGAAATAAAATAAAGCTACGTATTTTTGCCACTTTTCTTCGCTACTGTTTTGTCTGCAAAAGCAATTTTCTCTTTGCGATAGCAGAAATGTCAGGTATACGCGCGAGTTTATTCGTTGGTTCCGGAACAAATCGAGCGTTTCCTTTGGAATAAACATTTTAAACGATAACAAATACGCGCTGAAAAAGCACGAATATAAATTTATTCCTTTTTAAAATATTTTCATCTAGTTATTCAACATACACCGCAGCATTATTGATTTATGAAAATTTCGCATGCACGACGTTGTATATTACAGTCTCAACAAGTACACCTATTTCCAATCTTACCACAGTTAACACAGAATTAATACAATTAAGATCATACCGGGATAGCTTCTCGAGAACCTTTGCGCCATTCAACCTTGTTAATCTACATACTAAATAGCTCGTTCTTATGCCATCAAACTTTAATTAAACCCTCCAAGTATACCCCTAACTCAGAGACCAATACGTTAACAACTTGTACACGAAGTTGCACACATCGTGTTTCTACGTTGCATCTGACCGTGCAAAACCGCAAATTAACCGCGAACAAAGAGACACGGGACACGGACGATTAACGTATCCGCTAGTGTCGTTCTCCTAACAGCGATAACGTCAACGTGTATCCATCAAACGTCGCTATTCATCACCGTTTCCCCGATCGGATGAACTTGGTAGACATACGAATGCTGGAAACGTTGCAGCAGAAACGGTATAATGTCATCGTGAGCGCACATCGAAAGCTGAACAGCCCTTTCCGTTCTTTTTCTAAAATTAGCTACGTGTAAACAAGCGGCTGATCAATGATTCAGGCGTCGTTCAGTCTCTTTGTGCCAAGTGCGCGACGGGAAGAGGTACTTGAAGCTTTACAAATACACCTCTGCTGCCGCGGCTTCTATTTTAATTCGGTTTCGATCCGCGCCCTTTATTTAGACCGACCACGGTCGTTTGCAACCGGAGAAAAACGCGGCTGGAATCGTACGAAACCTACGGCTTTACCTCCCTTGGACGCTTGAATCAGCCACAGACGCTCGCGACTCGAGCCTTTAAAAATTTTTAATTAACTTGCGTGTGCAGAAATTTCAAGTGGTTAAAAGTCAGTGGAATGTTTTCTTCTTTCTTGAGATTTTTCGGATGAAAATCAAGAAATAATTACACAGGTTTCAAAGGGTTAACCTCTACCACGAACCTTGCAACCAGCTCGTCGGTTAATTATGTCGTTGATTAAGCAGTTGCTCGTTAGTCGCCGCATCAAGACTCTGGTTTTGGGGTATTTAAAGAGCACTTTGCTCCATCGTCGTCGCGGAAGATTGGTACATAAACTTGCGACCAGTGTGACGTTAACGTGTTCGTGTTCGATGCTTCGCTTTTTTAATGCTTTGTTAACGACGGCGGTAATGAGGAAGTAATTTCAGAAAAATTGCTTTCTTTATTCTACTTTTTTTCTTTTTAAAATACTCGTGTCACTTAGCTTTCCTTTCAATTTTACCGAAACTTAACCAACTTATTGTTAGTGATCTACCCTAATCAACCCTCTTTGACGCTTGCAGTACTCGTCGCGACACAAAGCTAGACAATTGTTATTTCAAAAAGTCAAAGATTCCCTGCAGTCTCGAAGAAATAATGCACAATCGATAAATACAGTTAAAAAAAAAAAAAGAATAGGAAGGTTAAAAGTTTGAGAAAAAGAAGCCGTGACGAAGGCGAACGTCTCGTAATTCCGATCTCGAAGGGATTAAAGAGATTAAACGAATTGCGTGCAGCTGCATTTATATGCAGTGGCCGGCCGGTTTGCGGCAAGGCTTCCCAGCAACCTTGTTGCAAACGTTGACAGCCACGATGTTGCTCGCATAGGGATTTGACACTGCTCGGTTGAGCTTAGCATAGACGAGCAAACAGGCTGACAGTGCACGATACCGCAAGCGTGTGGCAGCCGGATCGTTGACAAACGTTCGACGCGAATGCACCGCTGCATCGTCGACACCTCGCTAGAAATCACTCTGTGACGCGCATCGCTTTTAATGGAAACGAGAACGCGCGTGCAACCTTGAGATCTGCAACGTGACACTTTCTACCTGGTCACGGTTCCTGATTATTCTAACTGTTAATCAGTTATTCCGTGGGAACTCTGTCGAAGGGGATATTCTCGAAACATTTTCGCGAATTTCCCTAGGAAATGATTTTCTGCTGAATTATAGAGGACGAAGGTATTTCCATCGATCGTCGAATTCACCGAATGTAAAAATGTTACGACCTCTCTCGGAGCTTGTGCATCTTTCGGTGCAATCGTGGAAGAGCTTTGTAAGATTTTCTACGTAGAAACTGTACGTAGAGGATCGTGGCTAGAATTCCTTTCGTTTGGGAAGCTTCCTTCCGCCCCTCGTACAATTACCGGACGTCGTATGGAATTTTCAGTATACGGGAATTCATTGAGAAAATACACGAGGATGAACAGTGCTATCCGGTGAGGTTCAACGAACGCCCAGCCCATTACATTAGAATATTGGCTCGGTGACGCCTCCTCCTTCTCCTTTTTCTTCCTCCTCTTCTTCCTTCTCCTCCTCTTCTTCTTTCCTTCCTGCTGCCTTTTACCCTTGTTCAACGTCCTCCGTGTGTTTGCCTTTACCAATTTTACGCTACAAGGATCCCAGAATCTCCCTCGATACAATCCCTGTATAGCAATGAAAAAGAAACGACAGTAACATAATTCTCGACAACGCTAGAATACACAAAGACTTCGTTTTCACGTCACAGGTTACGAATTTTTCCCCAAAAAACTATAGGATATTCCTCGGCAAGTTGATTAATTATCGATGCGATGCACAACGAAAATTCCTACCACCAAGTCCTTCATCATCTCTTACAACTTAATCCAAGAGGCCAGAACACCAGCTGAACAATACACTTGATCCTCCTTTCAAATCCCGGTTCATCAATCTCCCCGTAACTTTCAAAACTAAACCACCCACCATCTCGTCCAACTTCCGCATTAAGAAACTCTTCTTCATTCGCGATGCACACACATCACCTACCCATCAACGAGCCCCTTTCATACGACCTGTTCGCGAGACTCTCGTGAATGCTGTTTCTTCTTTCCATCGTCAGATGAGTCGTTGTGGTTCGTTTCACGGGGAATCCCGGTGTAGGTCCCGATGTCCGAACATGTCCGAAATTTCAACGACGAGTATCGACGTGCGAAACTTTGACCGAAAGGATCCAATCGTTTCGTTTGATGTTGCAAAGGATTGCGACTCTCCCCCGATTTCCTGACGCGGCAGGCGTACGTTGCTTAAGACCGTTTATCTCGGCCCGGTAACGGCGCATTCATTCATGCGCGTGGATATTGTGCGCGCCGTTCACTCACCACCCACGTCCGCCAACAGCGTTTCTCGCGCGATCAGCGCGGAGCGGAGCGAAGCCGAGAGTGTCATCCGGAGAAGTTGGCAATTTCCGCGGCAATCCGAGCCAACCTCGCGCCGATTACCAGGCTGAGTAAAAACGCCGAGAGTGTGGAGGAGCCGCGGGCGGAATTCACCGCGGGGGAACCGTAAATCCTGGAATTTTGCGCGCCACCACTTGCCCGCTTAATATTCCCTGATTAATTACCGGGGACGTGGGTGGATAACGAATCGAACGCGCTGCGTTAGGCACCGGAGTGTCGATGACGTTTGCCCGATTGGTTGCTTCGGTGATCGTTATGTTCCTTGCGTTGTAGGTTTGTGATTTTTAGAGAGTGTGTTGTTTGGAAATTTTGTGTGGAATGTTCTCTTATGAGTTTCCTGGTTTTTAGCGAAGCAGGGAAATTGGTGATGTTGAGAAAGTAATGCGATACATCTCGGATGAATATGTTGGATTTTATTAGGTCATCCCGTAAGTTCGTACCGAAAGCGGAAAATATTTCAATGAAAATCCAGGGAAATTTTATAGCGACGATGTATAATGGTTTTATTTAAAAAATAGGAAAAAGTTGTGAAGCACTTGTTTCTTTTTCGTCAAATTTAAGGGTGTGCTGGAAATATTTATCTGAATTATAAAATTCGACACGAACTTATGGTATATAATTCAATTCTACGTTGGTCAGTTATAGCTAGTGATAAGAAAAATGATTAATAAATATTCTTTATTTTTATTTGATAAACGACTTATTGCTAATACTTAAATATGTATAAAATCATTGCACAGTATTTCATTGTTTTGGTGCCAAAGTGGTTTTTATTGTTCTTGGACAATCACAAATCTTGAACTTGCGATTGACTCATTTCAGTGTGGATTGAAGATATTTATTTCAAAACTGCATAATTTTGGATTGCAGTAGCAGTGAAAGGTTACATTTAGGGATGAAATTACTCTCGCAATGATAATAAACGCTTCGCGTAAACATTATTACGGTAAATAGCGCAAATGGAGTGATTAATTAATATCAAGATCAATATGTACAACGTCGAAGTTAATTAACATAATTTGCAAATACCGCTTTTAATATTACCATATTTAGTAATCTGATACACGAGTAATCTCGTAACCTCGCCACGTACGGTACAAAATCAATTATTACATCGAGCTACATTTTTCAATTAATTCAAACATCAATACTCCACAAATCCACTAACCACTCAATTCACACACATCCTTTCACCCCAAAAATACACAATCCCCTGACAAAGGGTAGCTCGTTATAAAGTTGCAAGAAGCGTGTAATGCACTAACATAACCGCACGTATCGAAAACTTTTCCCTGCTCTCGCAGTTTGCATCGTTTCCCAGCAGATTCGCTGAAATTAAAACAACCATAATTACCGTCTGTCGCTTGAACTTCGGCTCGAACGAAATTGAGTTCCAGTTGGAAAATCGCCGGCCCTGTACTACACCGAGTCGTTCATTTTCAAGGCAATTAGGCGAGGCGAGAGTATTTTGCGGGATACCTTTCAGCGGGTTGCACCACCCTGTAGGGTGCAGCCCACACGTGACGATAATAACAGTCGCGAGTACCTTTCACGAGAAACCGCGAAAACGGTGAAAAGCGGCGGCGCGAGCTGTGTGCACACGTTCCACTGAAACCGGGTAATAAGTCTAGGGTAATCGGTATGGGTTCTTTCAATCGGGCCATTTCTCATGACTCTTAGCCTCGCTTTTCAATGACTTGATTGTAGCTCATCTCGCGTGCAGGATAGGTGTACCAGTGTTACTACTACTTAGTAGTCTCGAGCCTAGACACAGAAAGGTTTCACAGAAACGCCAGCAACTCGACGGTCGGAGGAATTTGATGAAACCAGATGTGTGATTAAGGTTGTTTTTTTTTCTTATTATAAAACCTTGCATAGAGACGAGGGAATATTGTGTGTGGTTGTGGCGATTATCGCGAATGAAGATTGGGTGATTCTAGCTGATGCGATAAGATGTTGTAGGTTATGGCGGTGATTTTCACGGCATACATATGGATTATTGATACTTTAAGGGTACTTTGTTTTACATAGATTCCTCGTTTTCTGTTGCGTGCGGAGTGAAAAATGGAATGTTTGTCCGGTTCTGCATGAAAATAGAAGAAAATGGATGTGTATGGTTTCTTCGAAATTATTCAGACTTCTGCTAGAGTGTATCAGAGGTGTATTTTTTCTTTTTTCTGCCGTGGGAGATTTTTCTCGATATTCTTCGGGGAGAAGGTATATTTTGCACGCGAACGATAATAGCAATACGATTGCCATTCCGAGTTCAAGATCATCGGAGAAGAGCAACGTGATTCTTAGTCCACTTGGATGATTGTAGTTCGTCTGGGTTGAAATAAAACGTAAGAGTTGTTGAATACGTTTGAATTGCACCGTGGCCGGCTTGCAGGAAGTGTGTACTCTTGGGCATCTGTGATGCTAGGCTTCCTGCAGCATTGTTGCAAACGATTTCGTTGTTAACGCCGCTTGTTTCCGGCTGCTGATCGAAGAAAAATTTAAATATCTTAATAAAGCAGCGTATAAGTAGTATCTTACTGTGTTTTCAAAATACTAAATAAAGAATGAAGGAAGGATAAGAAATGATTTATTAAATAAAAGTAATAAAAAATATAAAGTGAGAAAAATTAGAACATATTTTTTGAAACGTCAACTACCAAAGTTGAAGAGTTCCAAACCAAGTTTCAAATTTTCAAAAAAGGGAAGAAAACTTGTACTCAACTGTCGTGCAATTATTTTGAAAGATTTATTGGTATAAAATAACTTTTAATTTCCAAATTTTTTCTCTCCTTGTGAAGTTCTCTAAAATCCCTCTGATAGTGCTATCATCTCGAGCCCTTCAGCGATCCCAACGATATTCCTTTTTTATTTGCAACGAATTAGTTAACACAATACAGCCCGAGATTAGTGCACCCAACAACCATAATGCACCTTGCACAACGTCCATATTTAAGAATCCGTCGAATCGACTACGCAATTCGTGATAAACCGTGGATCGTGGGGGCCCGTTGCATCGCGAAGTATCAAAGCATGATCCACCACCGTACGGACGCTGTCATTTCGAAAGGGAACAAAGCACGAAACATATAGCGGCGATTATAGCAATTACCCGATGTCGGAACGTGCGCTTGGTTGCATCAACGTTCGCGTCCACCGCATCTGGTATTCCCGACTGAATTGCACGATACGTGGCCGCGTCGAAGCTGACGGATCGCGATAACGAAGCGGCCGGCACGCTAATTAGATACTGTCGGAGCTCGATAGACAATTAGGTTGTTCGACGGTCGATCATAATATCGCGAATTTGCTGAATATCGCGTCTCTGCATGATCGGCGAACAATTATAACGCTGTTAACACTCGGCTTTTTCTTCTCTGTTTCAGGTACGTAACTGTGAGAGAGACAGGCTGCGTCGTGACTACGGTCCGACTGGTGTATACCACTTGCGAGTGAGTGGACTAATTAATTTTGCGATAGGATACAGGTACACTGCCTTTCACAAGTTGTTGCGTTGTTTTAATTATAATTCTTTGCAAAATTTGGTATTGGATTTTCATACTCGTTATTAGGATTAGTGTGGTTTATGCTGTGGATAGCTTAACACATTACCAATCGAACGAATCGCAGTTGGAAAGATGTTTGAAAATGGTGAAAAGGTCTTGTGAAAAAATTAGTAAAGGACCTGGTAATATTGTGTGTATATAATTATACGTAATTTTTTGTGGTGTTTCTAAGTCAATTCTTTGATTGATTGGGGAAAATAATTGCAGCACTTGTATTTGGAAAATGAGAAAATTTGTAGTTTTGAGGGAAGTTTACTTTTAAGTCTGTTTTTAATGTGAGGAAGCGATCAGATAAATCAGGAAAATCAAGGGAACTATAAACTGAATGATCTTAGCACAAATTTATTTACTTCCTCGATGCCAAAGTTATAAAAAAATGACACTAGATTACATAAAATCGACTACTTCGTTACACTTATCCATTTCATTTTACCATTTTCATAACAATATTACCCAAGTCGTATTTTCACACAGTCTCAGAATTTCCTATTCAAAACACAAATTGCACAAAATCTTCAAAAAGAAAAAGATTGGAAAAATCCCGATCCAAATTCGCAAGCTCCAATCATACAACTCATAAAACATTCATAGCGTACACCCACACTTTCCTAATAAACTATCCACACTGTCATATCGCTTCGTACGGGAACATCAAAGCCCCAGCAATTTCTCCCCAACGATTCTGCTCTCGATACCTCCGCAAAACCGCGTAATTACACCATCGATCCCTGCATAAATCGCGTCTCTCCCAATCATCGACTCAACCTCTCGTCCTCGTACCTGTAGTACCTTTGCGAAAGTCAACGAGGAGACGTCTTCTATCGTCCTCCTCCCCTCTTGACAAGTTCAGCCAGTTGTTAGAGAAAGGGGGAGGGAAACTGTCGGAAGAACGGGGGAGAAAAATTGGCTTGTTGCGGGCGCGACTCCGGGACCGTTTCAAGCCGCAGGCTGCGACGCCGCGGAATTAATGCCCACGTGAAAATTGATACCGCGGCTCAACGGCGTCGTTTCGAAATTTATGCGGGATCGCGCGGTCTCGCGTCCGTCATTCGCCACCTACGAATTTCCAGGGAAAGCCGATACACCGGTCGTCCCACTTCACGCGTCGCGTCGCGTCGTTTTCGTCTCACGCGCGACGCCGGTGAAAACGAGAGCATTGTCTCGGAGATTAGAGAGCGGACGGGGTGGTCGAGTAAAGCGGATACGGGACGAGGTGTATGCGGAAACGGCTGCTCGAATTGTTCGCCACGCGGAACGGAAATGGCGCGGTGACCGAGGATGGGGATTATGCAATACGGAGATTGCACAGTGGCCTGTGTATACAGGGTGTCGAGGATAGTTTCGCGGAACGGCGATACCCGAGGTCCCGTGTATAGTTATTGTACGCTGCGGTTTCGCGTTCAGTGCGGTTTGGTGGGAAAGCGGATGAAGGGTTTGGCAGACTCGAGTTGGGATTCGGTTAGGCGAGCCGAGGTAATTTATGTCGGAGTTCTTTTTTTTTTTCTTTCGGGAGAATCTTTTGTGTTTGCTCCGGGAGGTGTGTCGGCTGTGAGCGAGGAATGTTGCTGAATGGAGGAGAACGTTCTTTGAGTTAGATTGTCGAAGTTTGTTGGAGTGTAATATGTAATAGAAGCTTTTCCATTATTGAGGAAAATTGCATTTTGGGAGGTTTCGTTTGACCCTTTCGGTACGACAGATTTTAATGCGTAACGTGGGTGACTGGCGGTATCGTTCTGAAATTCGGTTTATTAAATTCCGCCGAGAGTGCGTATAGGATAAAATTATGTATTAAATTAAGGGGAAGTGCTTCGGCTCCAGCAGTATGTGCGAGCAAATTTTCAAAACGCCTGTAGGCGCCAATAGTAACGAAAGGGTTAATTCCAAATGTTTGTAATTTGTTTGTTTGAAATTATTAATATTGCTTTCTGGTGGAAAAATAAATTCTTTAATTTACGAAGCAAAATTAAAGTTTGAAACTTTATGGACACTTTTTTCACCCTCCATTGGGTTTCATAGAGTTTTAAACTTTATCGCGAAGTTCCAAGAATTATTTTTCACCGTTACTAACACCCCGTATACGCGTATTCCCGTGCCGCGAGATACATTCGGAAACAAAAGGGACGGGAACGCAAATGCGGAGATGAAAGAATGTGCCACACATTTCTCCCGTAACCCTTGAACTCTGACGTTTCTGGTTGGAGGCGAATGAGTCCGCCGGTTTAATGTTCTTCGGAGTACTGGGGCTTTATTACAGTGAAGGGCATAATGGGGAGAATGGAAACGGAATACCAGAGGAAATATCAAGGAAATTGTCAACGGAACGCTCTCGCGTTTGTATTTCATTTCTACGACGACCATTGCGTTTCTTAGCCCAACGACAACACCAGGTTTTTGCCCCAAAACCTAATTAAAAAAAGAACGCTAGCAAATTACCAACACTCAAATCCCTATTTATCCTTGAATCGTTTCCGCTCGATTGAAGTTAAACGTTTCATTTTTCAAAAAAAAAGTCTAACACCGAAGTAGAAATTTTGCGCAAAAATCCTCGGGCAAAATTGCAATTTTCGTACGAAATGGAGCGAACAGTTTGTAGCGCGATGCCCACAAAGGACAGAAAACGTTGGCTGTAAATGGTAACGTGGTACCTTTTTTCGTTTCGTCGAGTAGGTACTGCACGCGCTCGCTCGCGATGCGCTTCTTCTTTGTCCGCGGTGAAATGTAATAAAAAATATTTATGGCGGCGTATTCGGAACAATTAGCATAACACGTATCGCCCGCGGGCGAACGTTGCAGATGCCCGACACGTAACGTGGCGCCGGTAAAATTCGGACCACCCGGGAACACTCGAAGCTGCGAGCCCATAAAGACCAGATTCATGCGCGTACGGAGTTTCGCAATGTATTAATCCTTAAGGATCGTTCGCACGTGGGTGTAACTAAGTAACTTTGCAGAAGCGCCGGAGCTTTCGTACTGTCTCCCTTCAGGGATGGAAGATTCATGGCGGCAGAAATAATGGAACTGTTCGACGTACGTTCTTCCAGTGATTTTTCTGAAATTTTTTAGCACCGTTACGAGCTTTTTTATTGAAATTGAAAATAACGCTTTTTCTCCTCTTCTCTGCAGTTTTCTTTTTTTTTTTTTTCTATCGTTCAGTACTCTTCTTTTCTTTTCGTTGATTTTTGCGCACTTTTGCAAATGTGTTGCCATGCATCTCTTTCAAGTATTCACGCACACTTGATCATCCTTCTTCAGTAATTTACGACACTACAATATCATTTTCCCCTAAATCATCTTTCATTTTAGACTTTTTAACGTTTTCCTTCCTATATAGCTTCTACACCAAAGACTTAGCAGCAAACGCGTGGGAAGTTGATTCTACTTGATAAAGGAACGCAGATTGCGTTGCCCCCAAGGTAATTACACCGCAGTAACTTCCAAAGTGTCATAACTTCCCCCTTTCTTCTCTCTCCTTATAATCCTTTACGTCCAACAATTACCCTTATAATTTCCACGTTGAATTAACGGGACATCGCTATGAAACCCAGCCTATACATCCATTCGCAAATTAACCCAAACTCCGAGTCCACTTCTACAACCACACACACTGTTACACTCGAACGTGTTCCCGAACCGCGTGTAGCAACGTAAAAAAAAAAAAAAAAACGATAATAACCAAAGTAAGATTGTAGAACTTCTAACCACTCTCTCTCTGTATCCCTGGAGCGCATCTCTGGAGAGAACCGCCATGTATCGTTACATGTTACGAGCCCCCAGTGTCGACAGTGTGCCCGTTCTATGTAGCGAACTTGTATCTAAATTAAGCGCCGTGTCGCACAATCGTGTCCGTACGCGGAAACGTAACATTTGTCGCGCTTAATTTGCCAGCGCCCCGATCAACGGCCACGAACAGCGTTCTTTCGCCTCTTTATCGAAGGCACGGCCTAACGAGGCGAGCTACCACAGCCACACGGCTGATACCGTTCGAATTAGAAACCATAGCGGGGCGAGGGATCAGATAAACTCGTTTTATTGCCGGGCAATTACGGGACGTCGAATATGGTGGCATTTTACCGTTGATCTTCAATTAGGGACCGGACAGCCGGTTCGCGATTTCGTTTCGATTTTCGCACGGCCGCGACCCGTTGGTACGAAACCGGAAAAATTCAACGGCCGACCGATATGATACGGCTGATATACAACCCCCTACGTTCGCGCCAACTTGCCGGCCGCGAGTCGCTTTTGCCCGCGTATCACGCGGTTGCGGGTAATTAAGAATCGTTCGGCAGCGGTGACGTTTTACCGTTGCTCTGACGTTCTTTTGCTCGTTGTTTCGCGCGTGTAGCGTGTGCAACGGATATACAGTGTGCGACAAGAGTTTCCGGGCTCTGTGTTTCACCCTTTGCGGTTGGAAATTGGATCGTCTGTGATTTTTTGCACAGAGAACGATTTTCAGTCGGCTAATTTTTGGTATAAAAGAACTAGCGAAGAAAATTGCGAAGTGTTTTAATAACAAGTTTGCAAGTTTTAGGGTCAACTGTTCCCTCACATGAATTCATTTAGTAGACTGTGAGACTCATTTGGGAGCCAAAGACAGAGTTTCGAATCTTGGATTTTGAGATCATGTAGAATCCTCGAATTCGTTGATTTTTTATAATAGATTGAAAGTATACGACCCAAGGGACTGGATAGGGAATTTAATCCAGGAAATTTTCGGTATATCTATGAATTTAAAAGGTTCAAAATTTAAAAAAAAATGTCAGTATGCGAATCAAAGTGCGGAGACTTTTGTTACATACTGTATATGCAGAGTTTTGTTGCTTTCGGCGGAACTGCGGAACGGGAACGCCTGGAGAACGTAGAGAGAATCGGTCGCGTGAGGCTCGTGGATGTTAGAGAGGTGTGATTAAGAGGCGATTGCGGTTCAGAGGCTAGGATTGATGTTTTGTGGCGTAAATTAATTATACTGCGGTGTGTTGTTCGTATTACTGGAGACAGTGGTTGCGTAACTGTTGGTTTAATTCATTCGTCGGTGAGGGATGATCGATGACAGGGTGATTTCGCCTTTGTGAATTTCCAGTGAAAGTTTTGTTATGGGTGATTGATGGTGTGATTAGCGGTTGAGTTTACCAGTTTCCTTCTTGGTTCAGAGTGTCTGGTGAAATTGTGCGTTGAATAAACGTGTGATTTTCGTATCGCGAAAAAGTTATCAGAGTATTCTAAATACCTTCTCGAAATTCTAGCATGAAGGTACTTAACAAATTTCATGTTACGAGAAAATAACAAATTTTACAAAAATATCTCCAATATCTTCTTTCGCACATATTTTGCACAAGCATCGAGTCAAAGAATAACTTCCAAAGAATAATCCAAAGAAAATTGGTGAATCGTCCCTAAACACAAATTCACCAAACCAATAATAGAATCACCATCATCGCCATAGTCCTCGAATAGTGGCTTCCCAAGGTTTCAATAGCAGGAAAATAATTTCCCAAGTTTTCGCACGGGAACAAGCTCTCTCGATCCGCAGTACGAACTTCATTACGCTGAATAATTATGAGTAGCGAGGAAATCCGGTTTCCGAGGGATTGCCCCTGAAAAAAGAAAAGGCGAACGCAGATGGCGAGGCTCGATAGGTGGATACGCGCCGCGGCTCCCAGGACTCGTTCTCCCTCTGGTTTTCAGCCGTCGAAAATATCGGGCTTAATTTATGCCCGGTAATAGTACTGTCTCTAATTCTGCCCGGAGAATGCGGCTCTGAGATCAGCAGCTTCGCTCTCTCAGCAGCAACGCGCCACAGCCAAGCCAGCAACCGAGAGCTCGCGCACGGTGGTTGCGTGCGGATCACTTCGTGAGCTCGACGAAGGCCCCGGATAGCAAGGTCCTTGGCAGCGCGTATATTCGCGCGTGAACACGATAGCAGCACACGACCAACCCCCTTGATTTATTTAAATCGAAAGCGTGCCATTAATCTAGCGCGAAACGGTGCCGGAGCGTAGCACGCTCGTAACGAGCCCCCTTAGCTCGCTTCTAACATGCTCCGTTCAATCGATGGTTATTGAACGTGTCGCGGTGGATGATAACACGAGCTTCGCGAGATCGTTGCTGGTGGATGATTAATAGAAAAATAGAAGAAAGGACAGTGTTGTGTAGTTGGAGACCGGTGAAAACGGTGGATCCTCTTTGGTAGAGTTGATGGAGCGCGTGAGAGGGAAAGGGTGCGGAGAGGGTGGAGATTGGGTGAATTATCGAGCGGGATTGATGATTGTTTTAATGGGGTTTTCGAGTATGGAGGATGCTTGTTTGAATTCTCTTCGACAGTTTTGATGGTACTGAAAAATGTTTTGGAAAAATTAAATTGTTTCCGGGAAAATATAATTTGATATTAGTAATTGATTTTTAACGAGGCCTTATGTTAGCTCTCTTCTATAAGAGAATATTGAGCATTAGTTTGTGAGATGCTTTAATGTTTTGGAAAAATACTTAAATATTAGAAATCTAGAAAATTTAAGTGGTGTCCAGAAGAATCTAATTTGGTAGTTTTCTTTTTTAACGAGACCCTATGTTAGTTCTTTTCTATATTAAAATATTAAGCGTTAGTTTACGAGATATTTTTTATAAAAATACTTAAATATTAGAAAGAGGTGCTAAAAAATTTAGAAAAATTGAGCGGTATCCAGGAGAGAATAATTTGATGTTAGTAATTCTTTTTTTAAGAGACCTTTTGTTATTCTTTTTCTATAATAAATTATTGACCATTAGTTTATGAGATACTTTAATTTTATCATATCAGCAAGTGATGTGTGTATTATATTATTTAATAAATGTTTGTAAATGTTGGAGGGAATCTTTATCGATATGAATAATACTTCGCAAGTATAAGTCCCTCCTTCAATTTTCTGCAGCTTTGCCTTGAACGATACAACCACTTTTACCCAATGCCATTCAAATCGATCGTCTTCAACGTTAGTAAACTATTCTATCCACTTAACGAAACGACCAATAAATTCTCGAGTTGTTGCAACTTTAACAATAACCTCAATAATTCAAGGTGTTTCAATGGCAAGTGAAGCTATTCAATTTCAATAGTACTAAAATACATCGAACACGGATCAAATTCCAACTTTATTTTTAATCCCCTTATGATTTATTCCGAAACATTTTCAAGATAGCATCAAGAACACAAGCTGCTTTTGACATACTTAAAATCTCCTGAATTATACGTTATCTTGCATCAGGAGACTTTCGTTTCTACGATGTCTCTTTTATAATATTTTACCAGATAGAACGTCCATTTCAATTCTGTGATAAATTTCTCATCCGTTAACTTCTCGCTAGAAATCAGGAACATTTCTAACACACCCATCTACTGAAATTTAGAATTTTCAATTTTATGGAAATGAGTGGAGATTTGGTGAAATTTTAGGAGTTAATTGCCAAGAGAATTTGTTTTTTAATGGAGAATTATTCAAATTTAGAATTTTTAAATCTATAAAATTTCTGGAGATAAAATCCGTAAAATTTCTGGAGACTTGGAGAAATCTGAGGTGTTCATTGTGAAGAAAATTTGTTTACTGGAGAGTTGCTCAAAATTTAGAATTTTTTAATTTATAAAATGACTAAGAAAATGACTAAAATTCATAATTTGAAAAATCATAAATTTTACTAATTCCGCAGTAAACAAATTTCCATTAGAACCAACGCCTCAGATTTCTCCAAATCTATCTCCCGCCCTATCTCGAACCCACCGAAGGAACACAGCAATCAGCTCGCGTCTTCTATTCCACGGAAGTTGTTACGAGACAATACACGTTCCCGGATTCCAGATAACTCGGATCTGAAAAATCCGGATCCCCGGTGTTCGATCGGTTGGCTCGCGTGCTATTTTAAACGGTACGTTACGTGAGACACGCCGCTCGCGCGTATATACACATGCACGTGTAACGTCTCATTTGAATATGCGTACACGTAAGTGGCCCGAGCACCGACGCTCCGCGAGAGACACGCCGAGTCCGTTTACTAATGAACCGTATTATTCGCGATATACACCCAGCCGGATTTGCATTAACACGGCTTTTATTGCATTTCATTAAATCGCCTTTTAGGCGAGCCACGGACCGCGGGTTCGTCGATCGGCCGCACGACCAGATTCCCTTTAATCCTGACTAATTGCCCGGGCCTGATAACCGAAGGCCGCGCGCGCCGCACATTTGCCCGGGCGTCCTTTCGGATTATCCGGGAAACGCGCTTGAGAAACGATCCTGTCCAAAGGGGAAACCAAGCTTGAAGAAAATTGCTCCTGTATTACAGGCTGTTTCATCTAAACAAATCCACTTAAACATCTCCTTCGACTCGGCTGATACTAGGTATACTTCAGATCCAATTTCAACGGTATCGAAGCAAATATACGCTGCATCGAAGATCTTCTTCTCAAGGTCATCGATGCTTCTTTGCATATAAATGCACATTTTTTTCTTTCACATATGACACGATCTTTGACTTCCAAAATTTCATATTTAACTTCAACTTTGGGGTGCAAGATCCTTTTCTGAGGATTTCTCTTCCTGATGGCGTTTGTGTGTGTTTTTATCACTCTTATCACAGAAAAATAGCGATACTCGGTTTTACTCTACTTTCACTCGTATATTTTTTGTACTATACATTACTCTGTTTATGAGTTTCAAAGTTTACCACAATTTGCGTTTATTCCAATTTACCATTTTTTATTTATTCTTTTTCGCGAGTTTAGGTAACAGAGAGAGAGAGAGTCTGATTGCCAAAATTCCCCCAGGAACTTTCTCTATTGCGCGATTGCCCGGTGGCTGGCTGCGGCCGCGGTACAGCGCTTTTCTAGGATCGATTAATTTTGACAGGAGTTCGGAAACTGCGTTTGATTTCACGGTTCCGTGGTCGGTTCCGCGGTGGTAACGGGGCTCCCCTTTCTCCGTCTGACTCGCAACGCGTGTATCGGCTGCCAAGATCTGCAGGGAATTAATCATTGTCAGCGCGGCGGCGTCGACTTGTCGAATTGTTCGTCGACCAGGTCGCCGGACAAATTCGTGGCGAGCTTTCATGCACCGTTTGCCGGAAGTACGAAACGAAGCACGTCGTTACGAGTGAGCTCGGTTTCGATCGTGAAATCTCGCCGCGGTGCAAGTACTCTCGAATCCGTGTCACGTGTGAGCCCCGCGACAAACCCGCCACCGGGAAAAATCCGCGGCGACAAGTACCGTTAAGCCTCTAATTATCGGTCTAGTTTCTCATAAATCAACTGACCGCTGCTTGTCACGTAACGTAGCGCCGTCGTTCCTATCGTACACCACGGTACAGAGTCAATTTCTTTTACAACTGGTAACTGTGACTCATTAGCGCCGCCTTTTCACAGGGATCGGCCGTTTCCATTGCTTGTAGCCGGCGCCTCCGTTCGTCTCGTCACGTTTCATCCAGCGCATTGTTCCGCGAGACATCTCGTTACCCGGCGAAGTATATAGGTTTCCTCCTCTGCAGAATGGCCACTCGATGTTTGGAGATTTTTCTGTAGGGTGTTGGGTAGTTGGGATTGGTTATTGTGAAAAGTTCTTCTCGATTGCGTTGAAAAATGCGCGGAGAGGGAGGTGTTGAGGGTGATTGTTGGGATCTTGGCGAAAGTGAGTATATGTATATGTTGATTGTGAGCGCTTGTGATACCTGTAAGTTACCCTTTCAAGCTTCTAATATTTTTAATATTTAACTTATATTATATTATTTCAATATTACGTTAAAACGTTTGGGCACAATAT
>NW_017100500.1:436266-463010 GCF_001263275.1 Habropoda laboriosa | reverse complement strand
AACATAAAATATGATTTAGCGAGAAACGTCTGTTGTTGCGAGCGTTTATTTCTTTAATGTTTCCCCTCGATCGAAATGGACACATTATTACTGCAACTTTTTCCTGCGGTCTCTTGTAACGCCGTTCAGATTCTTGCGCCTCTCTTTTCTTTCGATGGACGTATGTAAGTTGAACGCTTTTAAAGATATTTATCAGGCGTTTTTATTTTCCCGCTGTCACGGTAACCGCGCATTAATCGACACGTAAATCACCGTCTTGTCGTTGCCTCGTTACGATTGCCGTAATATTTTTTAACGTTCAACGAGAAGGAGAGAAAGAAAGAAAAAATAGCACGGCATCGACGGGCACCACCGTCTTTCCTTGTAATTTTGGCCTGTCTGTTTCGACGATGAAATACGATTGCCGCGTATTTCGGACGAAAGTTTCGTGGCTTAAGGCCCGTTTAGACCGTCCCCGCCTCCATCCTCGCCATCGCCAACACTTTGCATTCCCTTTACAAAGATAAATCTCGATTTAATTGTCCAAGCGTGAGGATAAAAAATGTGTACCCTGTTGTTCGTAAATTTTAACGACACTTTGCGGAAAATTGGTGGTAATTGGACAAACACTTGTTAAACCTCAATTAATAATCCTCAGCTGATCGGTATAGTTGAAACTCGGTAGTGCAGAAACTAATTTTATTTCAGTAAAATTGATACTATATCCACTAACGGTGCATTTTAAAATCACGCTTTAATTCAGAATTTTTGTATATAAATAAATATTGGACGATTGCAAAAGGAAATAAGGCACAAGCGGTGTGTCCAAAGGTACGTTTCATTTGAAAAAAAAAAAAATCAAATGAAGTGAAGAATTATTAGAAAATAAAACACAAGCGGTGTACTTTTCGATAGGAATGTAACGTGACCCTAAGACAAGCATCTGTGCCGAAGTGTGACAAGGTTCCCGCCACCTCTGAAAATCGGCCACGAACTTCTGCAATCGTCCAATATGAAGATTCATTCGCATGATAATTGTGCATACGACACTAACTAGCACAGAACTGTAACACTTGGAATAGCAAGCAATTTAGTGTAGGATTGATCTACCAATCTCCCTCGCAAAAAAATGAAAATACAGTGGCACCTAACGAACCAGGCTGTCATAAATGAAAAACAATTAAGAGATAGCCATAAAACAGCGGTAAAATGTAGCAACCCCGAAGACAGGCGATTCGAATGGCTTCAAAATCGAGTGTCTCGTCGTTCGGGACTAGTTCAACTTTCCTATGCGCATTTCGCTTGATTTATCGAGTTGCCCGGTGGACGTTCGTATTCAATTAAACCGTATGAATTCTCCGGTCTTTTAACTTTCGACGGGGGCACGGTCATCAAAGCGCATAAATCTCGGTTCACTTAGGGGCCCTTAAAATTCGCTGTGTCGGTACGGTGTTTGCGGTACACACAGTCGAATCAACGAACTTTTTCCTCATTAGATCGCGCCGTCTAAACGCGCCTTTAGCCGAAGAAACGCGAGTCGAAATATCATTGCGCGCAGCCGTAAATCATGCTGGCACGCACTAAATTGCCAAGTCCGCGGCGCGGCGCGAGGTCCATTTTGTCGGGAAAGGCGACGGGGAAACGACAATCGCGGAGGAACTCGATGATTTATGGGGAACGGAGTATCGCGAAAAGATTCTGCCTGCATCCTCTAACATTTTATTTTCCGTACTTTAGTAATCGTCGAGTGTTGTTTGTTCGAAAGTGTGCGAATTGTCTGTTGTACAATTTTTAGTGGATGCAGATTTTTGAATTTTCGATGACAGACAATTTTTTTATTATAGCGAAAGTAATCTTCGTATTCTCGAACTTTTGAATTCGTTCTCTTTTCTCTGTTTTAATTGTTTCAAATAAAGAACGAAAGTGTTGAGATAGTTGAAAATTTTGTCCTCTCTCGTATATTCCTGAATTTTCGTTAATTTTTTAAGCTGACTCCTTAAAGTGCACCTTACATAGGATATTTTCTATCATTCTACATTATCTGATTTCTTGTCCATCTTCGATTATACGTAGATTCAACTTAATAACAGCGATGCTGTCCACGTCTTTGCACTGCGACCATTCTGTACTTAAAACGTTACACCAAAGTCATGTTCAGATTTTTAATTTAGTCTTTCGTACTTAATTCGTGACCAATTGACAATCAGCGTGTCTTTTGAACCACGATAAAACTACCTGCACAAAACGTTGAAATGAAAATAGACAATAATGATCGAACACCGATTGAATCTGAGAGCTTCGATTAATAATTCCAACAATCCAGCCCATAAAATCCTCCAAAATCGTGTTATCGTTATCACTACGAACGTCGGAATCACGAAACACGAAGTACCTGCGCAAAATCCTGTTAAAAAAGATAACTATGTAATAACTGGTAGAAACTTTTTCATTACACACCGTCTCTTTCGCTGCAAACGAGCCCTTTGAAACGCACGAGAACGTATCCGTAATATTTCCATAGCTGCGCAACGCATTTCGCGCGGCAGCGATTCAGAGAGGCAGGCAGATAGAGCACAATCGAGCAACAGCCAGCCAGCTGGGTCGAGTGCAGCGAAGAATCGGCTCGGTTTCCCCGGAATAATGGAGTATCCTCCCGGTCGATGTTACAATAATGATACAGCGATACTGCTCAGATATGTGTTTATCTTGGCCGATTGAATCTCTCCGTGAAAAATCGCGTAAGTGCGCGGAGAGGGAGGAGAAGAGTGGTTGATCGTCCATCTGGGGATCGCGGCAGCGGAGTAAACGCATTCCGGGGGCCGCATTATCGCGCTTTATTGTCAATCCAGCAACGCCGGTCTACGCGCCTCCGTTTGATGAACGCCGCGGGAATAGAGGTATAATAACGAGGGAATAAACTCGCTTCAGCTTTTCTGCTTCGTCCTGGATCGATCTGCGTGCTCCTGTTCTTCACTCGAAGACCACTGAAGAAATTCGTAGGAGACGTTGCTTTTTTTTTCTATCTTTTTCTCTCGTTCTCTTTCTCCTTTCTGCCGTAAGTGTGTTCACCGTGGCCGCTTCGTGACTCGGATGCAAAATAATCCGCGAAAACTGGACGAAGGGAGACGATCGGAACTGCGTTTCGGGGAGGTCCGACATGCCGACGTGGACACGATTCGATGACAGCGAGATAGCGGTTTCGTGGACAGTAGGTCGTTGTATTTTCGGTGGTTTGTTGATACTTTGCAGCCTTTATTATTATTTTTTAGCTGAACTGTAGCCTTTATTGTTATTATTCACCTAAAATTTAGCGTCTAAGGTGTTCAATTACCGTGGTAATGCTTCTCAAAAATGGCAGTGGAGATTGTTCATTTCAACGTGGTGACAATATCTGTTACAAACGACGATATTTCTTTGTTTCAAGTGAGATTATATCGGTCGGATTATTGTGTCCGTGAACCTTAAAAAATCAGCACTTCTGAAGCCTGGCATTAACTTTGTTTAGAATTTCCGAGCTATCGATATGGATATTCTAAGAATTGATAGAAGATCCCATTCCTGATTGACGCGATCCCCTAACCTGTTTTCACATGGAAAATTTATCTTGGAACGTATTGAAAAATAATTGTATTTTCCACAATCTGTCGATACTATTCTCGGAAACGTCGGAAACTCTCGTTCGATCAATCCTATCGCTATTATTCCTCAATTATTATCGCGAGGCAAGATAGGAACGCAATAAGGTACCGAATATCGTCTGAATTTGAATAATCTCTGGCAAACACCGAGAGACACGCGCGGGATCACGTGTGACGCATGTAACAATACACGGAACGACTTTTCGATAATTGCGGCAACGATTGCGGAAACTAAATCCCCGCGTCTGTATAAATGCGGTTGAGAAAGTAATTCCCGGAATCGTTAGTTACGATTCAGAGCTCGTCGTTCCAGCGAACCTCGACGTTTCGTCTTATGCTTCCATCAGAAAGTCTTTCTTGAACTCTGGAACTGGAGCACGAGAAATGCCACTCATTTCTTTCGTCCCCCGGCGAATGAGTTCCGGTACACGGGACGTCGTACCGCGAATTCTTTGCCGTTTTAAAGCGTGCTTCGTAGAATAGGAGAAGGTCCGTAATGTTTGGAAAATCGTACCACTAAACGGTACAAAAGTTTCATTTCTGACAGTTCAATCTACTCGAAATTTCTCCGTTTGTTAAACGATGCTTCTAATTCAACCCTTGAATGGACAACCAAAGTGATTCATTCGTTGTTTCAAATTGTCCGCGTAAATTTTTACCTTTGGAAACGTAAAAATTTCGAAAAAATTTGGATCCGCAACGATTTTACGATATTTTCACAGTAACGTGAGAAAACCTATAGAGAATTAAATTTTGTATTATACTTGTATTGAACTCGAGTATTGAACTCGAAAGGAAAATACCGGCGCAAACGACGAAATATTAGAAGGAGCTAATTATTGTTCTATTAAGACACGTATGGAGCAAATTTAGAGCATTTCAAGGTAATAAATCGATACGTCATTTTCACTATCGAGATAAACCGTTCGGGCAAACATTTTTATCGGAACAATGGCTACGATATGTCGACATAAATAAAATTGTTAAAGCACGGTTATATATTACGGGGCCGTCGATTAAACGGAATTACGTTCGCGTGGAAAGATAACATCTTAACCGGCTCGCATAAATTCTTTCGTAGTTACCATTGTACGCTAAGTAGTTACGGTTTCTGGGTAAGTCATTGTAGCGGTCCATCGAGAGTCACGGCATTCCCACGTTGGCACATTCGAGTTAATAGTTTTGACAGGCACGTTTGTGGGCACAAAGTCTCGTGGCCGCATATTTCTTTGACCTTTGCAGGATGCAGGTAGATTGGTCTTCCTTGGAAGAAAAGAAGAAGCAGAAGGAACATCTTCTTCGTCTCGAGATGTGATTGCTCGAGAGGCTGTACACAGGCTCGACTCGTCTTGTTTTTAAAAACAGAAGAGAAAAAAGAAAGGATTGTTTTATCAAGTCTCTGCACGATTACAATCTTCTCTTTTTTTTTTTTCGAAGACGCGCTTCTTTTACGAGTATATTTTCGGCGGAATTATCTCGCACGCTCAGGACTATTTATCATTTCTTATCACTGATTTAACGTTTCTTGCGTTTTGTGCAAACTTGACGGTACAAAATTTACACATAATTCAAGGTTAATTGCAATTTAAATACCAGAGAATACTTGTTTAACGAAGAATACAGATTTCTATTGCTTTATGAATTAAAATTCGTTGAAAAATTTGCTGCAAGAAGGGAAAAAGGTACGGAATTGTGATTTTGATTAAAAGGTACTGCATGTACACGGCGGATTTTAGAGTGATGAATAGATAGTTGATTTTGATGTTTCAAAGGGTGCGTTCGACGGATTGGATCGCGGCGGTGAATAGAGGCATCCATTAGCTTGAAGCTTGAATAGAATTTTTTAGACCTCTGTCGCGAGTCTCCATTCGAATGTGGCAGTTTTTTTCTTTTCTTTCTTTCTTTTTTTTCTAAGTAGGCGCTCGTATCGGGTCCGTCGATGGCTTTAAGTAAATGAGACTGCATACGGTTAGCGGAACGTAGCGCGACTGTCACCGTGAATAATTATTCAGGACAATGGAGAAAGCCTTGGCAGCTGCCTATAATCGCAATATCTCCGTGACAAACACCCACATATTGTCGTTGAACGATCTACGACGACGCGGAAACGCGTGTTGTTGCTTTCGCGGTAATTATACGTGCACGTAGGAATTCCGCTGGACGAGCATCCGCTTGGAAAACTTCTTCGGATCCCCTCTTACCGCCTGAATTTGGATTAGCCGCGGTTTTCCGTGTACTTACGTTCACGTCGAACAGTGAAATTCTGAGGAATTATTTTTCGAACGTTCGGTACTATCTCGATGTGTTTCATTTGTCAAATTAAATACTCGTTGGATGAATATAATCAATTCACTGTTTGTAAAAAAAGAATTGCAATACTTTGAGATTGGGATTGGACAAATCTGGAAATACGTTTTTCAGGAAAAAGTTGCCTTTTTCAACCAAATTCGAATCACGTTTCCCTTTCAATATTCCTAACAATATACGTAAATTTTAGATTTGAGAAATTTCGTTTTGAGGGTGTTGCAATTTTTTTTGGAGAGCAGTGTAGTTTAGTATTGATCAATTTACCGCGAGAATTTGGATTATTTACGATCTTCCGTGTACCTGCATCACGTAAATTAGTGAAATTGTAATAATTCTTTTTTGAAAGTTCGATTTTATCTCAAGATTGCGTTTATAAAATTAAATACTCGTTAGATGAATGTAAGATGAATTTGGACCAACTACGATCTCCCTTATATCTAACAAAATCCTTTCCAAAAATTCCATTTGTAAAATAAAATACTCACTCGGTTCACGTAACAATTTCCTACTGATTAATATTACACAAGAAGTTTGTCACACCAGTTGGCAAAATGCGTTTCACATAATGTAGCAAAGTGTCGAAAGCTTTCCCATTCCTTATTTACCGAAAAAGTGAAACCAATTGACAAAGCGATTCTAAAAGTGCACTTGCCTCACCGTTACGAAAAACTTATCTCTAAAAATGGCAATATCTCTCCAACTAGCAAACTTCCCCCGTGTCCAACCCACGTGTTCGTACCGTAATCCCAAATTCAATCCATAAATCCGTTTATCGTTTACTCTGCAAGAAAAATTCATCGTTCCCTGAAGCAACCTCTCGTTATCAACAATCGAACGGAAAGTTTCACTGGACGTGATCGTTAAACGTCGAATCGTTACGCAAGTTCCGCCCGATGGCCCGGAAATCGGGGCTCTTTAAAGCTACTCGTTTATCGGCCACGTGACGCGGTGCTCGCTTGCAAGAGTGTAGTATCGGGAACAGTGCGATAAAAATTCTTGTACGTCTCATCGAACACGATATTCCGATAATTCAAGCGTGGAAATACCAAGCACACCCACGCCGCTCTCGCTCTGCCGCGAGATTTCGCGTAGACTTTTGCACGAGTGGCTTCACGCGTGTATACATGCATGCACGTATATACGAGGGCACAGGTGGTGGAATCGTAAAAGATATCCGGCAACTTTCTTGTGTATATCCGAGAAACGGGCGCGAGTAAGACGGTGAAATTTGAAATTCAATAAATTTACGCGTAGCTCGCGCGATTCGACGCGCATTAACGACCATTACGGGCGCGTGTTAATTGCATCGACGTTGAACAACGCGTTCTAATCTATTCCACGCGGAATTAATTTATTTCACGGGAGGCAACAGCTTCTGTGTATGTATATTTCACGCGCAGAGGCTTCTTTGATCCCTCCGATTGGCGAATCGATCGTTGATCGATAAATCGTCGGCGGGGATCGGTCAGTCTGCTTTGACACGCCGCTATTAACCATTCGTTTGCTGACTGTTATTGTGACGAATACGCGATTACCGCTTGGATTTAATTATGAAATAATTAACGACCGGCTTACGAGTATTGCGCGATTATTGTCGCGTTTACGTCGGGAATCACGAGAGTGTAATTTTGTAAATTGAAGCGTTAAGCGTCTTTATCGAGTAACTGTTGATTTTCTTTTTTGTGCGATTGTGTATGCGAATATGTCGGCGTGTTGTTTGTACAGTTAGTAAAAATACGATTTCGAAGTAACCGTGTAACGAATTACTTGTTTATTATCGGGATGAATTTGATTAAGTTGTATTAATGACGATCAATCAGCCAGAAAGAACGACGGGGAATGGAATGGGAAAGTCAAAGTCAGTTTTTCAACGTCAGCAAAAACCGATTCATCTTAAACTCAATTACGTGGTGTGTTTAAAGAAGGATATCTATCAGTTACCGTTAACAATTTATTGCTTCATTTTCCGCTCGGCTCTCACGGGCGCCGCGTGTAACTCATTCGCCGCCGTTATAATTATTACGTAATTTATTAATATCCCGCGGAGGTCCCGGGATACCTTCTTAATTATATCCTCTCACCTTAAAACGTCGCCTGGGACTAATAGCTAGCGCGCGGGAACATATTTCCTAATCGCTTGTGTTAAGTAGCTCCTCGTGTTCGCCGTTCGTTTGCTTGATTAGCACTCACACGTATTTTCTAAAGTGTACAGTAGTGATTTCCATCTTCGCGCTACCACTGCTGTAATACGCTGCTGTAATAGTTGTTCTTGTAATACACCGTTTGATACAACGAAGGGAGAATTGTTTTAGCGAAAAGATGAAAGGGATGTCCGTTTAATTTCCTTCGAGGACGATGAGCTTAGATACATGCTCGCGAGAAAATATGAACCTAACTAGTAGATTCGCATACTTTTTTAGCGATAAATATAATTTACTTGGCGATCAACTCGTGTAACATTTATTTGAGGAAAATATAATTTTGATACGATTTAGATAGAAAATAGATTTGAAGAAAAATAGAATTTCGCTGTGGTTTCATTTAAGACATGAATTGAGGAAAAATATAATTTCCATACGATTTCGTTTGAGAATAGAATTGAAGGAAAATATAATTTCGATATGATTTCCTTTAAGAAAAGAATTGAAATAAATTTCGACGTGATTTGCTTTAAGAAAGAATAACTTCGTTACAATTTAATTTAACCCTTTCGTGACCGAATAATTTTTCCCAAGAATTTCTCACTTATCCGCCGATCATTTTATCTGCAGTGGATACTAAATTGAGATCGACTTTGTCCAAGTCCTCAAATGGGACACATGCATCCCACTAGTCACGAAAGGGTTAAGAAAAGAATCGACCTAGTTGCCCGTTTCACAAATAATCACTATCTCCCCGAGATAAAGGGTTCACAGCGCCAAATTTCCCGATTCGCGAAAAACGACTTCGCAATCACACACACCATCGACACGCTTCCGCTAAATTTCGATCAAACCATAAAACTCATCGCCAATAATATTTTCGCCTAGAATACTTTTTATTATTCGTCAGATCGAATTCCTCTCGTATCTCGAATACCGAATGTTCAAATAGAACGCGAGATAAATGAAATTGTAATTCTCAAAATATTTTCCGTCGAACCTGCACAGATTGCAGCACGCCGAATAATAAAAAACAGCAACGGTGGTGTACGGGCAGAATATTGACGATCGACTGGCAAACACCGCAGAGGGAGAAGAGAATACGAAACTTGGAAACGAAAGCGATCAACGTCGCTCCTGTTGGTTCGAACGAATTACACACCGGGCAAAAAACAACTCACGCCTCTTCTGTGCTGTTCCTCCGTTATTGTCCCGCGGTTGTAAAACGAGAAAATCTCCCCTGGCGTTTTATGCATTGTCCAAATTCGATCGCGAACTCGCGTTTCGCCGCGCTAGAAAATTGCAGGCAAAGGTGGGCGTTGGTAATCGGTTTGTTGTGTTTCGTTGCGTCGAAACGCGCAACGCTCTGTCGTCGGGCAGACGTGTAATTTTCCGCGGTTGAAAACCCCAGCCAGACCTTATCCGGCCCGTATGAATGGCGTTCGCCGAGAAAAATTGGCTAACACCTGCGATTACAAAACGTTCACCGAGCAGTTATGCTTAGCCGCGTGCTTTCGATTTCCTCTCGAATAGAGAATGTGTGATCGCGGCGTAACGAGACGTGTGCAACGTACGAAAAGAGGTTTCTTCTTTCGTTTTTCAACAGTGGAAAAATGATAAACACTCGTCTAAAACCGAGCAGGCGAAGTTTAGCAGATCTCGAGTCACGTAGTATCCAGGTAGGTATTGTTTCGCGCAAGGGTCACGTGAGCTCAGGTAGCGTATCATTTCTCCGGTGCCGCAAGGAAACACCTTTGCTCCCGTTCCTCTGCTTTTTTTACCTGCCGTCCCCCCGTAGGGCTCGCATTTGACATTTAATTCGAGGTATTGATTTTTCCTTCGTCCTTTCTCTCCTGCTTCCTTCGTTCCTTTTTTTTTTTTTTTAGTGCAGTATTAATAGGGTTAATATTAACGGTGTTGGCGATGGATCACGTTGAATGGAGCTGATTGAAACGGTAAACGTTTCCATAGTAGAGACATTTTTCTGAATAGGAATAAACAAACCTTCTTTTCTACGTCGTTTATTTATATTTCATACGGATAGATTATAAATAATTTATTTACTGTTTATCCCGGCCAGTCTGCCGATACAAGGAGGACACAAAGTACGAGTATAAAAATAACAGTGTGAAAAGTGACATACAGGGGACACGAAACCCTCGAAGATACAACAACCATGTATAAAAATAGCGTGTATCGAGGAAGTGTGAATTTTTTCGCTCGAATCAAGAAACAAAGTAACAAGATGAATTTCTGGTGTACATAAATCGTATCGTGTTAATAGGAATTAACGAGATCCAAGGGAGAGCTAGATCGGTATCACCTGCACTTTTCAGTCGTGTTTTTCTTCGTTGTGTCCCGATTGCATAAGCGACTTTGAGTCAACGGAAGTATCGATAACAACGGGTCACGTAATCAGTCCATCGTCGACGCGGCGAAATGATAACGAGTCGAGGAGGGAGGGAGAGAACGAGGAGATGACAGATCACCAAGGTAAATACAGCCTCTCGTTTCGATGGCTCGTTAAAACGAAATAATATCAACGGCCACGTTCACCACCTACGGCTCGTTCATGCAACGACCTAACCTCGGTTCACCAAAGGTAGGTTAGGTCGTGGCTACGTGTCTCGGGCTATTACCAGTTAATGACTCTGACTCTGTGTGCTCGTATATATATCCCTTCTTCCTCGTTCTGCGTCGAGGCCAGCTTTCTTCCTGCATCATCGTCGACTGACTTGTTAACCGTATACACACGTACTCGTCGTCGATTCTCAATCGAATTTCGCGAGACGTTGATAAAAGTGTCAGGTGGTGGAGGGAGAGTGGAGAAAGCGCGAACGAAGAAGCTCGAACGATGGAGAAGCGTTGGAAGGAGTTTTTGGTAGGAGTTGAAAGGTTTTTCGTTGGTTGGTCGATTGACAGCCACCGCGGCGAATTGATAATTGATCGTTTTGGAATTTTGAGGAGGAAAGGTTGCGTGGTTGACGGGCGAGACAGGCCGTGTGAAAGGGTTCGCTCGTGCTCGAAAGAAGAGCCTCAGGTGTCATTTCACTCGCGATCCTTCTATTCCTGATGGGGAGAGAGCAAGGTCTGCGTGACACGATGTGTTGCTACAGGTCGACCATGGGATTTATGCGATTCCTGGTGACCGGTACACCTAATCGTACCTCGTAGGCGAGGAATTCGAAACGAGGTTAGACGAGAGTCAATGGGAATCGACGGTGATGCGTGCCACGGATTGAGTATCTTATCGTGCGGTATTGATTTAGCTAAAATACATAAAACCTTGTCAACAGGTGGTTTCCAATGTTGATAAAGCTTCGTATTATCGGAAATGAAATTATCAGAGCAAGAAAAATGCTGAGAAATTCTATTCTTTAGAATATAACAACAGAAATTTTCTAGGATAAACAATAACTTGACTGTGTCTTCAGTTTCACTAATCTTCAATAATTTTTCACTCAGTTGGTTGCAACTTCCATACGTAAATCACCTATGAATACGTAATTTCGTATTCGTTTCATCTACACTCTGCAAGTTACGACACTAAGGGCGTTAAATTTAGTAACGAATCAGTCAATAGCTCTCGAATCTTGCTCCACTAGCCTAGAACCTAGAGTTGAACGCAGAAGGAACCCTTGGGACAGCGAAGGGTGGTAATTTTGCTGGCGACCGCAAATGGTAGCGGCGCAACTGGCTGTGATCGTGCGAGAGGATTGTGAATAGCAAACGGGACAGAGTCGTCGTGAAAAGGGAACACTTGCACGGCATTGTGGGCTCCCGCACGTATGGGCACACGCGTCCCCTTTGTGTCTCATTGTTACCGGGAAGAAAAGGAAGGCGAGCCGGTACACTCGATACGAGTCGCCAATGCGAAACGGCCTTTACTTCAGGGACGGTTACGTGTACACTCGCCCTTCGGAATGTGCACTTACATATATCGTGGAAAAATGCCCGGCCCGGCTTCATATCTTTGCCGTTTCGTCGCTCTGCACCTTTCATCGTGCAGATCTGCGGGTATTACTTTTAACCCTTTTGTGACCAGCGGGGACGTGTGTGTTCCACACGAGTACTCGGACAGAGATCGATCTCAATTTAGTATTCATTACGGACACGACGATCGGTCGATAAATTGCGAATTCTTGAAAAAGAAAAACGTTACTCCGTCGCGAAAGGGTTAGGGTGATATGCGGAGCATGCGGTCGGTAATAGTCGCAGGATAAAATATAACGGGTTTTGTGTTGGGTGGAAAAGAAAATTGCATCTATTTTGAAATTGATATTTTGTAAACTGTGTAATTTGCAAAAGGTAAATCGATTATCTTTATCATTGTTGTATAGATTTTCGATATTTTGGAATGGTCGATCTTACGAATGTTTGCATTAACGGAGTTATGGCGGCAAAAAGTATATTTTCGGTCGTTGGAGAGATCAGATCTAACAAATTCGTTATATTTAAATATACTTTACCCAAAGGATTAAGTTGTAAACATTGAACGTTGTGAGAAACCTATAATGTAGACAGATCTCCGGAGTATATTACGCTAGTAAAATACCGCGGAGGGAAGGTAACATTTTTATCGTCTCCTTTGTGCAATAACTTGGACGATTTATACTTGTCAAAATAAAACAGCAGAATACGCATATTTCGACGTTGAGGTCCAACTTCCTCGAAGGTCCTCTAATTTAGTAAGTACCGCCCCATTAAACTAATGAAGTACTAAATATATTCATCTTCTTGGAACGCGCTCGGCGTAGAAGTGCAGTGCAAATCATCAAAAAAGGTCCGGTGAACTATGCAAAGAAGCAAACCGGTTCTGTGGGTTCCAAATCTCCATAGGGCAGGACCGAGTTTCATCCTCTTTCTTCTCCTTTTTTTTTTCTTTCTCTCTTTCCTTTCTTCCTCTCCTTCCTTTCTCTCATCTTTGTCACCGTGACGACACACCCCACGCTTTGCCTTATCCTAGCACAGCGAGTGGCAGTGTCTTTTACACCCTGCTGATCCGCATATTTTGGTTTCGCGACCAGTTTTAGAAACAGTCGGCACCTTTGCCCCGGCGTAATGCCCGGCTATCTTTCCAAAGAATCGTGGAATCGAGAAAGTGGACGTTCTTAGGCGTTTCCAACCTTTGTCGAGGATCGCGATTCTGACGGATTTTACGGTGATTCATTTCGCTTTTGACAAACGGTCGGCAATTTCGGAATAATTCTCATCTGATACAGTCTCATCTGATCGACCAAGTGATACTTGGCAAAATTGAAATCCGAGCGACACAGATCCTCTGGAAACGATTCTAATTTTATTCCATTTTTCTATAAACTCATTATGAAAATTGAAAATTGTGCCATGAATCCTCTCGAAATGATTCTAATTTTATTCTATTTTTCTATAAATTCATAGTGAAAATTGAAAGTTCAATTCGTTTTATTCCGCGTACGGTTGATTTCTTCCAAAAATGATGCAAGCTGTCTTCCATCTAATGTACCCGATAGAAAAATACTGTAGAACACATACATTCGTGTTTTCACTTTCGTCGATTCTGTTGCAACATTCGTTACCTGTCAATCCCACTTCAATTTCCATCACCTGTCGCGCTTAACCTCTCACGATTTTCACTTTCGTCCTAACACTCCTCCCACCTCTAATACATTATGTAATCGTCGGTTGGAATGAAACGCCTCGTCACGTGTAACGTCTCCCGAAACGAGCCGACGAAATTTATCGAAAGGAGGTGTGCTACGACGTCGAAATTACGTGCGCGCGGCGTCTTTTCCAGGAGTGAACCAGGTATAACCGCCCCCTTTTTGGGACATGCATTTATCTTGTCCTCGAGCGTCCATTATCGCCGGCAAAACGGCGTATAATGTCCCGTGCGCCCCGCTGATCAGTTTTGAGTGGTCCGTCACTGGTGGTTTCGGTTCGCCTCCTGGTGAAATACCAACGGAATTCGTATTCCGTGTAGTCGAGGAGATAAATCTGTGGCCGGCCGATGGCAGCAAGGATGAGCCGGGAAGAAGAGTAAAAAGAGAGGAGATCTCTCTCGCCGAGGGGAAGAGGAAGGGCCACGCCTTTGTCCTGGTACGTCCACCGATCTTTCACCAGGAAGATGTAAGAAAAAGAAGAAGATTGAGGTCTCCCCTGGTCCCTGGAGCCAAGTACACGCTGCTGCTGCTGCTCTCGGCCTCGTCGATATGCCTGTTCTTGTTAAAATGCGAACTTGGCTGCAGTGCGACCGACGTTCCCCTTTTGCACGCTGCATTTCTCCTTTTTCGTTTCGTAGTATGAAATTTTCGTACCGGGTGTGCTTGATGAACGTTTGTATTCTTCTATGGTTCTTTGGTGAGTTCTGAGGAAGGAACTTTGGTAGCATGAAAATTCGGATATTTTCATACTTTGTAGATTTGTAGGAAATCTCAATGGAAGTAGCGGACAATTTTTTTGTTTGCTACTTTTTGGACCTTCGGGATGAAAATACCCTTAAAGTTTAATGCGAGTTTTCCAATTTTTTCCTGTATACCTTAAAAACTACTGAAGATATAAAAGAACTAATAAAATGAAAATTTCATGGCTCTTTATGCCAGAGAAGACTGTGCAACAAAATTGTTAGAAATTTGTCTAATTAAAAGCATATTCTCCAGTATTTTCAATTTATAAAATTTTTACCTTGTCAAGTCAATTTCTATGAGCGACAGTGTACGTGATATTGGGAAGGCATTATCCGTTGTTTCGAAGTGAATGAAATTCGACTGGGTTTGTTTGGAGTGTGGTTAGTAGAAATTCGTGTTCTTAGATAATGATTTGATGGGACCGAATGAAGAGAGGATTAGTAGGAACTCGTGTTACTTGATAATTCATGGAACTCTGCGAAGGAGGAGAATTAATAGAACTCTTGCTCGTCTATCGTAGTTTCTAGATATGAATGAAACGCGGGAAGTGTACTTGAAAAGATCATTAAGCGAGCTGCGCTATGATAAGAGTGCTTGCATAACCAGCGAGTATAAATTCTCTCATTGAATTCGAATTAACTCCTAGTTTTTCACCGTATCAAGTTAATTATCTCTTGTACCTCTTTTCGAACATTCAAATCCACTCCGCACAGTTTGGAATTTATGCGAGTCGGAGGATTTGAACTATCTGTAATTTGCTTGAAAAATTGATGAAGCGTGACGTTCAAACTTAAAAAAAAAAAAAAAGAAGAAAAATACGATAACAGTCTTCGTTTCACATTGGAAATTTTGAACATTTCCCACTTGTCAATTTATAGAGCGACATAATTACGGCTGAGGTTAAAATACAAGTATTCCAGACTTTTTCCCCCTACGTTTTGCTCTTTTCAGCAGCTAGAAGCAGGTTAATTAGTTGAATAAATTAAAAGTAAGAGTTGATTTTCGTTCGAGGACAGTTGCTACTTACCTCCATTCGAAGTTTCTTTACCCTCCACGGAAGCTGCCACCGCGAAAAGAAGTTTCTTTTCTTCATGCAACGCTCTAAGTTGGCTTCGTAAGTTCTTTCAACCTTATAATCGCCTTATAAAAGTGCGGAACCGCCAGTTCCCTTTCATATTTCGCAACAACCGTTGCCGGTAACACGCGCTTTCGAGTCATCCAATATTTGTAAATCATGACAAAGTTGGTACAGAGTTTCTCCTGGTAACAATTTTAACGTTCTTCGCAGAGTTAATAATTAATTAACCTGCGCGCCTCGCTCTTCTTCTTCCTCTTTTTTTTTTTCAGTTGCTTTCGCAGTAAATGGATTTCTCGAGTAATTATCAGGATAATGAATTTCCTGAATCGAAGAAAGTCAGCTTTCTTATTCGCATCAACGACAATTATATTCAAAGTAAAAGATTATAAATTTCCACTTAATGCCCGTAATGGCTAATTATCAATTTTTCCTCGTTCGTTGCATGTTCATTTATGCTCGTCCCAGCGATATACATATCTTCCGTTCTATAAGCAATTCGCTACCGAAGGTTTTAATTAATTAACGCGAACTGTACGTCCAATTCCATATATATTAATACTACACGTCCTGTTTCGCTCAGCTTTTTCTCTTTCGCGGTTCGTTAAAAAAGAAAAAGAAAAGAAGTATAGCTCGTCTGTGGCTTGGAACGAGCTGAATGCGGAGTCACGAGCACGTGAGCTTTCAGAATCTCGGGGTGAGCGAAAGTTTGCGTACAAGCGTATTAATTCATCCCTAGGGAAGCGTAAATCATTGCCCGACACACCCACGCCGGTAATGGATTTCGTCGCTTGCGAACGCATAATTCCGGTTTCACAAATGATAGCTCTCGCGCCGAGTAGTTACCGATCAGGTTTGGGGTAGCGTTTATTCGCCGGGGTGTAACTATACCGGCGTCAGTTGCTATCGAAAGTATCCAAAAAATTGTCTTGTGTTGGTTTTCTTGGAAATTAAAAAATTTCTGGATTCGAGTCAAATCGAATTTCCAGAATTTTCAGAGATTGAAAGTTATTCTTGGTAAATATGGAGAGAAAGGGTGAACATACAGGGTGATCGCGTCAAATTATTCTCTTGTCAGTGATTGTCTTCTCTTGATTCTTTTTCAAATTTAAACATTTGTGGATTCGAGTCGAATTGAATTTTCACATTTTTCAGAAATTGAAAATTATTTTTAACGAATATGGAGAGAATGTGCAAATATACGAGATGATCACTTGACCCTAAATTATTCTCTTATTAGTGGACTTGTTCAAAAAATTTTAAGTCTCATTTTATCAATTATTTTCCTTTAAATTTTCAACTTCACTTTCAGTTTTCTTTAGATAAACCTCAAATTTCTTACCCATATTTTTTGCAATACACTCACGTAGACGCAAACAATTCTTTCTATAACATCTCATTCATTTAAAAAAAGAAATTGAAGAGACCTTGGAAATTAAAAAAAAAAAAACAAACCTACTGTAGTCAATTTTAGGATCTTTTTGAACCACAAAAAACGAAATTTCGGTCACTCCACAGGGTTCGCACAGTTCACTCTGTATCCACTAAACAAACACCCCAAGAAAATTAGCCAATTTCCGGTTCAGCTGTCCCATACAATCTTCATTCTAACTTCAATCACCGACGATCGTTAAAAATTTCATCGACATTTCTTTCAGCTACTCTCGCATCGAGCATTGTCGATTTACATACACGCCGTATTTACCACGAGACCTTTCGTCGTCAACGAACTCTCCGTACGTAATCGAACGACAATTCTACCGGTAGAACGACGAAGGCCGATTGAAAGAAACCGAGGTGGAAAACGCTCGGGCAAGGGACTCTACGGTTTTAGAATAATATTTCCACGTTGAAAATAAACGAAGCGTTCGCCGGGGATCGAGGGCACGTCAGAACCTTGGCGCACGCGAGAGGGTGTGGCAACCACGAGCGAAGAGGAAACGCACGTTCACCGACAGCCCATGAATTTCCGGTCCATTTAAGTCCCTGAATTGCTACGGAACCGTATTGTTTCACCATTCGCGCTGCTTTAAAAATCTGCATGCTGTCGAACCCGACGCTCTGTCGTTTTATTTCACGCTTTAAATATGACGTTTTTCCGCTATGATCTAAAACAACCGCGACGATCGTAAAAATCGTTCAAAAAGAAGTTTCCGTACAACTGTCAGGAGTTTTTTGAGCAATGCGAAACAAAAATTGCGAAATATTTCACACCGAGGGACAGAGTGGAAGATTGAAGAAATGAAATGGGCCAGCAATCGGGAAGGAGAGAGAGATCGAGAGTTAGACGCTTAAATGGTACAAATCGAGGAGCTATGAACTAGTTACGAAAACGCGATTCGCTTCCAGAACACAGTGCGATCGTGTAGTGTCTAAAGGAACTCATTAGAGTAACGTTTATGCAATGGAAGGTCATAAACAGCGTACAACGTTGCCATATATCACTGAACAAAGGTTGAGTTGTCGAGGAACGGGGACGAATTGCAAAAGAAACTTTCAGTAATGGGTGCGGGTAGATAATCTTGCATTCTAGAAGTGGTGATAAACCAATGAAAATGATAACTAAATATCCAGACCGGGGAACGAGTTCGATGTGTCGCTTCGCCTCGTTCCGATAGCCTCTTTTACTACGTTTATACCGTTCCTTTGTTTCCCTACCTTTCAAACGTCTCGATAAACCTCTTCCGCTAGATCCCATCGTTTTTCTGCAAGATTAACTCTGGAAAAATTCCGTGAAAAATATTGAAAAAGAGGAGGGACAAGTTGATTATGGAAATTAAGGATGGTCGAAAGTTTGAGCAAATAATCGCTCGCTGTGAAGATTTCATGGTCCTCCCAAATGACAGGGCACTGTGAAACGTTTAAACGTAATTTTCTTTTCTCCGTGCAAAGTGATTTTTTCCCCCTTCCCCTCGTTTCACGGAGTTCACCGATTCCGTTGGTTGTTATTAAGAAAATTGCCGCGGCGAAAAGAGCGGGGTACTTTTTTTTCTTCTTCGAAAGCTTACACGGCCGTTTAATCTCGATTGTAATTCACCCACGCGATTGGACGAAAAGTTCGCCGTTGTCTTCCTCGTTCCAGCCTTATTCGTCTGTTTCCCGCGAATTAACGCTTATCGTGGTAAATTAAACGAGTGGAGGGGAAGGGAAGAAAAGAAGGAAGAGATGTTAACGCGTGAAATTTATACGGGAGACAGTTTATAGCGACACCGCGAAATTTACCTCGCTCTGAAAGTGAGGATTTCGCCGAATGAAATACAATTTCAGTTAACGACATGTCGGGAAAGAAGATAGTAGTACACGTTCAAGGTTTATCGTTTTCACGGCTATTTACAAGCAGTTGAAAGTTGCTGTCGCTCGAAAGAACCCTCTTCAATGGAGGAACAGAGAGGAGAAGAGAGAGGTTTGTACGTCCCTCTTTATGTTACTCGAGGATTTGAAGGCAATTGGAGGGCACTTAGAACCGAGACACTTCATTTGCATCTCTATAAGTCGCAGACGTGCTGCATCTACGTACTCTTACACGTGAATCCCCCGAGACAACGAGCCGTTGCACCAGCGCGTGTTTCCGTTTCTGCCTTTTCTATTCTGGTATGTCGAGGTAAATGCTTGAGTAATGTTCAATGAGTTAATGCAGATATTTCGTTCCTGTTCTCAGGCGACGCATTAGCGAAATAAATTGAACAGCGTAACGAATTATTTCAGGTGGACGCGTTAGCGAACGAGACAAGAGTGTGACGAATTTTGTGCGAGGACGAGTCAATTTTGATTGTCGTTTAAAGATAGGAAATGTGAAAAATGGTTAAATGTCAGGTTTCTCGTGAACGAATATAATAAATTCGAGTGAAATGAAGATCTCGACTTCCTCGAATCGTGATTCCTGCGGGAAAATAGAGACGACTGGGGAAGTCATGCGAGTCGATAGCGATTACATGCAGGTCCTGGGACCTGATACTGAACACCGACAATCTCAAACTCGTGAGAACCAATAACCACGACACTGGGATTACACGAATTGCCATCGACAGTCGTGCAGAGTTTGCAGGTTCTACCTATCGATTCGCGCGTTTTCGAGGCTGTCATTTTCGGCTCGCGTGATTTCGAAATCGTTTATCACTGCTACGTTCAATTTTAAATATCCTTAAATTTCATTTTTCCAAAATTTTATCGACATCCTTAGAAAAGTGAAGCGCCGAAAAATTAATTCTGAAACATTTATGAGGAAAGGGATATTCTGACAGAGTTCACTTTCAACCTTAGAATTTTTTAATTTTTTACACTTTATTTCTAATGAATTGAAAATGAGCAGAATAAAATTTGCAAGTGTCGCTACTCTATCTCTATCCCAAACTCCACTAAAAATGTTATCCATCTTCTCCCTCTTTTCTCAAAAAAAAAAAAAAAGAAAAGAATTCTTTCCGCGACAATTTGCACTTTAAAATAACCACAGACGAGCGAGTTCATTTGAACCGTGTCCATTCTGTACTATTAAAATCGTTGCCAAGAGTGCGCGTGCTGGCTGTTGGCGCCGCATCAACAATACATCGCCCGTTTGAAAGACACAGTTCCACGGAGACAAGGGAACAGAAGCGTCCAGTCGACGTATGCAAATCCAGCTGGTCTCGAAGAGTCCGACATTGATCTCGTTTCGTACGCGATTCCTTCGGCGTGTGGCTTTTCGCTGATATTCCCCGGATGGACGTTAATTAAATGGCCGAACCGATGCGACAATTCGATCGACAGCGGTTGCTCGTTATCGAACCTGGTCCACGAGAGCTTTTTGCATTGCAAGCTCTATACTGGCCACGCATCGTTGATTAATGCGGAAGTGTGAACGCGAAAGACGAGGTTGGTTTCATTCATTTCGCTGCCGTTGTACTTTGTTAGCGAGCTGGAGAGGATTTTGCGTTGTCTCGTGCATGCGAGACGTCGATTTGTAACGAGGGTGGAATGGTAATTTTTTTGAAAAGATTTTTCTGCCCAATTTTCTGTATTTCGACTCTTAACAACAGATCACTCGTCTCAGAGATCTGAATTTTTATTTTATTATCAAAAGTATGTGGAGAATTTTCGAAGCTCTGATGTTTGTGGTGCGTTTGTTTATTTCCACAAAATAATTTTATGAATTCTATGAATTTCCATAAAATTTCCCTAAAACTATTAGAAATGTATTGTTTCTTTGAATATTTTCAAATAGTTACATTATATTTGTCCTTATAACGCAGTGATTTAAATAAGTAAAATTGCGAACTAGTCTGTGGTAAGATCTTAAAGACAGATGCTTGTAATTAAATGGAAATTTATTCCCGCGATATGAATTTCCATTGTGGTTATAACGTTTTGTACGCGTGCAATTTCCAACAGTTGTAATTGGCCGAACTTACAAGAACGCCAGATTGCAGGTTGGAATTGCAGGATTTTGAATCAGATTCCGATACATACCCAGAATACGTCCAATTCTCGCGTACAATGCTTGTGTTACACGTCCACGTGTTCCCTACTGCAAATCCATTCGCAAAATTCGGCAAACTCTCGGGAATATCTGCTTCGTTCCACCCACACTCGCGTTCCTACACACATTCTGGGGATATATTAAAAAGAGAAATTTGATTGCAGGATTAATATGAAATTAATAAAAAAAGAAAGAAGAATGGAAATTCTTAAGAGTCTCCAATCCACAGTCTATCAAACTTTCCAACCAACTTTCTAACTTTAAACTCTGAAACTATTCAAACTAGCTGAACAAGTTAAGCTCCGTGAACTCGTTTCATCGTGCTTCTCGACAAATATTTTCTTAGTCTGCGAAATATCGAACAGAGCAAAATGTTTGCGAAAGAAAAAAATGAAAGTTTCGATGCACGGAGAGAGAGAGAGAGAGAGAGAGATCGAAGAATTTCTAATGGTGAAAACGTGGGAGAGGAAAATTGCGGTTGCGTAGAGAAACATTTGAAACGGGCCAGTGTGTCTACGCTTTTATGCAACGTGCAGGGGTTAAGCAGCGGTGTTTATGGGCGACTTTTGACGTCAGAATCGAAGTAGGTCGGGCATTAAAAGCTGCTGCACGCTCGATGGAAGAGTCACGGGCGAAAACGTCGCCGCGTTTTATGCGACAGATCGCGAGTCGAAGGGCGAACGAGCTTTTTCTCGCGTCCGTGTCCTACAATTCGCGATTGTCCATGCATTCGGGTCGGATCAGCTGAGAAATATTATCTTAGCTCGATCGTTCGTTTCCTTCAATTTTCCATGGGACACTGGTGGAATTTTTCCAAAACATGCGGAATATTTTAAAATTTTCCAAAATTTTTTTGTGCTTCGAATTCCAAAGAATTTTTATTCTTTCGTTCTGTAAAATTGATAGTTGGAAATACTTATTATCGTTAAATTATCACTCACCGCCAACGTAACACGTTATAGTGACATAAATCACGATTGCATAATAGCTGAATCGCACAAGCAAGAATCTACATTAACGCAGCTGTCTTCGCATAAATAAATAACGTTCTAAAAAACTGTCAAATTATTTCACATTGTCATAACACAAGAAAAGAGGTTCCATCTTGGCGAGATAAAAACGTCTGCAATACGACTGCATTAAATTCCCAATTCCTCACACTTCGAGAAACCATAAACAGCTCGTAAATTCAAGCACAGATCTTCAAATGACTGAACTAGAATTTAAAAAAGAAAAAAAAAAATCGTATTTTCAATCTCGAAGTATGTATCTTGAATTCTTTCCTGAGGTTCCTCTCGCTCACCTTCCTCGCGATGTATTTCATCCTCGGCTCGTCCTCGCGACTCTCCAAAGAGGTTTTCTTCGATGTCAACCGCCACGAGATATACATACTACGCTCCTCCTCCTCGGCGTTGCAAGGGAAAAATAGAATTAAATAAAGCACGAGAGGATGCTAGAGCGCTCCTTCGCGTGTATTTTTACGACGATATTACTTTCGTAGGGAGGACAAGAAGCTTCGAAATGAGAGGAACGAGATGTTCGAATGGATTGCTGGACTCTGATTGAAACCAGCCACGGTACTCTCTCTCTCTCTCTCTCTCTCTCTCCTCTCCTGGTAGCATTTCATCGCGTCCCTCGAGGTACGATAAAACGCTCAAATGGAATTTTTATTCTATCGATGTACCGATGCTTAATTAAGTTCGGTGAGTGATTACTTAACGATAATTAATTCGGGAGATTACTTAAACGAGGACGCGAAGAGGACGATGCCAGGTCTTTCAAGTCTAATTTCACGGCTTGTTCTTTTATTCATTCATCTTTATATACATTTTACTGAATATTGAATAAAGGAATCTCGGATGTTATCTGAAGAGTGTATATAGATAGGGTGTTCTGTAATTCTGGAAAAAAGTGGGACATGTGTCCTGGAATTCTAAAAAGAATGTTATTGATTCTATTCGATATTTATTACGATCGTGTGCAATTAATATTCTTGACAATATTTTCAGCTCAGCTTGAAAACGTCGCGCTGTGCGTAACTTTGGTACTGATATTGTGTTTCGAATTTAATGTTAGATAAAATAGCATTGCTACGATTACAATAAATAAATTGATCGAGACGAACAATAGAGAACAGAGAAAATAGAGAATTCTCTTAATGTGAAATTTCGCCAATTCAAATTTCCTCCAGTTTAAAGGACCCCAAGTACTCGGAAACATCGTGAAACACGATAACTCTAACGCAACCGATCAGGTTAGACAGGAATAACCGATTTTCTCGAAGCATAAATTCGAAAGGTTCGTAAAGCCTTTTCGCAGACGGATACCTTCGAAAAGGATTTAAGAGCGTTCTTAGTCTGGATTCTGTTGTCCGCGTTGTCGCGACGGCGATTCGTTCGGAAGGCGCAGCCGCTTTGCCAGTTTCTGGATTGGCGCGTCTGGCCGCTGTCGCCTGAATTGCGTAAAAGCAAATCTCCTTTACGAAAGGGCCGTGTACACGGCTGCGGTGCCGTACTCCGCAGCCTTTTATTCCGCACGAAGTGACACACCTACGTGCCGCTTTATTCAGAACATAGCTGGAAGTCTCAGGCGGCGACCTACCGCAAAGCCGTATTATTTCGACGTGCTGGATTTCCGTGCCATCCGTCTTTTCGAGTACGCGCAAGCACGCCAGTCACTCTCCGCGATAAATCATTAGATCGACCGTCGAAAGTCTGCCAAGATCACGTATTCTTCGTTGTGAAAATCGATTACGTCGAAATTGTCTAATTGCATTCTTAACGAGCCGCACGATTTTGCAATGATTTTTGATTTCTCTTTGCACAGTAATGTCAATTTTATAACATTTTGCGGTATATAGAAAGAAATGTGGCGAATATAGTGAGAACACTAATAAATAGATGTAGCCTGTCAGTGCGATTTTTTAGGTCATCTTTGAGATTTTTTTGCGAAGAAACTATAAGACTTTTTAACACCAAATTTTTCTCACATATTTACTCATGTTTTAAGAACATTCACAATTTTTTTCAACCGGAAATAATGAAAATTGATCGAATTACAAATTATTTCGTACGGTCCCTTAAAAAAAGTGTCCTACTGTCTGACCTGATTAAGGCTATTCTACTTATTCGAAACGAAAAAGCGAAAAAAATTCTTTTTCAAGCACACTCGTACTATTTATTAACCCCTGTTAGCAATAATCACGCGGAGAACGTTTCCACGCGTTCTCTACATAGGATTTGCGATCAATTAAACTTTCGTTGAACTTTAAAAATCAATACCGCCATCGGTGACCCAATTTGCATTTTTATAATTAGTCAGTTATTTTTCCTTGCGCGAATTTGCCGGAATGGAACCGTGGAAAAAAACACGGTGTTCCTTTTGTTTAAACACGCCGACGTGACACGCGGATAGATACGACGAGTTTTACAAAAGAATGGTCGCGTTGTCTGGAACGAACGTACAATCAATTGAACTTTAATTGAACTTTCGATGCACGCCTTCTGCATTTTACATGACGGATGAAGAACTTTCCAGCCGCACTTCACCGAGCAGAAAATTCGGTACGCTGTAATGGCTGTCCCACGACGAACTTTAAAATAAAACTGACTCGAAAATAAAAGGATTGCTCCGGTGTTCTATAAAAAGCGTTTGCACTCGCTCCGTACTCGTTAAAAATTGCGCTGGATTAAAGGCTCGTGGAAGAGACTCTTTTGTTGAAACAAAGTAATTCGTCTGTTTAATAAAATAACCTCTACTGTATTAAATGTTAAAGTTGCCGCTTGTTACCGTTTATATTTTTAAAGTGTAACCCTGAAATCGTAGCTATTTCAGCCCACTGTAACTACAGCTGATTTAAAAGTTTATTTATTGCATTGCCGTCGAGCAGTCTATTTTAAAATAGAAGTTTACAGTCAACCCCGAAGGAAATTCTATTTTACATAAAAGACTGCGTTCTTAACCCTTTAACTTACGGTATCAGGTGACAAAAGCTAATCTGTTACAGATTAATCACATTTAGTAATCCTCAGTCTTACGAATTCGAACGAAAGTTAGGATTACAATGAATTTTTCCCACATCCTCACCAGAATCTCTGTCACGAGTCTGACGCGTTGTTACAGGTTAAAGGGTTGATACAATTTGACTCCACCTTTACATTCACTCTTATAAATTCTTCTCTCTGTACCTCGTAAACGGTGGAAGGAACAAGAAAAGGCGCTTAAACCGTCACTCACCGTTCACATCGTCGAACAATCTATCCCATCCCCCCCCGGTAAGAGTAACAGAAACTTACTTTTCCCCGATCGTGTTCGAGTAACAATTCGCCCCACTTGCGTGATCGATCGGTCTAATAAAAGGCGACGCGGGCGCCGTTCCGTTCCACCAATTAATAAACTTCCATCGACACTTCGAGAGTGAAAGGCTCAATTAAACGTTCACCGGTAGAAGGAGCTCTCCTGCTCCTTGTTTCCTTTCCCTGTCCGTTGGATTTCACCGAAACGAATTCGCCTCGAATGTTCACGCGATTCACGCGATCGTTGCCAGAAGACGCGGCGATAAAACGGGATAATTAATCTACGAGCACACTCTCGGAAGGTCGCGCGATCCGCGAACTATAGCGCGTGCTGTCGCGCGCCACGGATGAGAGACTCTCGACGACCATCGGGAAATAAAGACGTTAGACCTCTCTTTTCTCCTTTTGCTTTCTTCCGTCTCTCTCTCTCTCTCACTCTCTTACTCGCTGTGTGTATCTGGTCGTGTGTAAACCTGCGAGGTAGACTTCCCGCTGTTCGGGAAATCGATAAATTCACCGTGGCGATATCGATAGTGATAGCTACCTACGTTTTATCGCGCGGCGATGCGCGATCGCATCGATATCGCCGCTGCGAATCCTCTTTTTCGTCGCGGCGGGTGGTCGAGGGCTCCCTGAAAGGCAGAAACGCGTTCGCCTCGACTGGTTACGCCTCCCCCTTTCCTCCTCGTTTCCTCTTTCCGCCACCGAGCCGGTAGTATATGTCCTCTTCCTCTTTCCGCCAGACCTGTTCTCTTTTCCGGCTCATCGATTCCCCGTGGGAATTTCGCGTGTGCCGCGTCCGGCCAATTAACCGTGCACGGGGGGAAAAAATCTCCCCCAGTGGGTACAACGCGACTCCCTCTGCTCTATCTGGTTCTAGCGCGGTGGAAATTCCTCGAGATCTCCCGGTGATCTTCTTCACGTCTATGTCCCCCTCGTTTCTGCCTCGTCGCGGCTGGTATGCAGATTTAACGGGTTAAGGAGGGTTACAGGGGTTGCACGGGAGGTCCACGGATTAAGTTGTCCCATTAAACGGAGGGAAGGTGAAAGCATGGGAACACCGTGGGTTACTTTTCGAAGAGGTGAAAGGGTGAAAGGGGGTGAAAGTAGAGGGAACTTTTGTTGGATGTGAGAGGTGCAGTTTTGGACCTCGAGCTTTCCAAGTTTAATATAAGACTTGTGTGTTTCGTACTTGTGAACTTGGAATTTGAAATTTTTCATTTTCAATGTTAAACGCGGAGATTTGAAGTCGAAATTTTTTCGTGCAATGCACAGGAAGGTCTAATTTTCAATTTAGAAAGATTAAATTAAAAATTTTCGGAGTTTCCTAATTGAATTTTTCAAATTTCTGCGGCAATTGAAGACAGCTATTTGGTAGATTTTCGAAACGTTCGGGCATAGAAGACAGAGGAAGGTTGATTTACGAGGCTCGTGTTGCAATACGACTTCTCTCTCGATCGTAGAAGATGAT
>NW_017100500.1:430398-436232 GCF_001263275.1 Habropoda laboriosa | reverse complement strand
TTTCAATCGGAAAAGTTATCTGAACACGGCGCGTATCTAATCTTCAACTTTAGTCGACGAGATGCCAAATAGGTTATGAATGAGCATAGTTCAGTAGCACTTACGTCTTATCATAAAAACATTCCATTGTCAACGCTTCCAAGAAGAAGGCCTCTCGTTCTTTCATGATTCATCCTTTTCATTCACGCGTTACTATTTACGTGAGATAAAGTCGTCACAATTCTGCGTACCTATATCTCCGATATGCACCATTTCTACCTTATTAAAAGGAGTACTGCCTCGCTAATTGGCACACGAGAACAAAATTCTACTCTGACAGTGAAGGATTTCATCTCTCGCTGATTTAGTTAGAAAAACAAACCACCGTTTGATTACCTCTAATTAACCAACGAATCCTCTAATTAGAAGAACAAAGTCTCTTGAAATTGTGCTGGTGATTAATCTAAAAAAATTGAAGTTATTACTCATTTTATATTCCGTCGATCTTCCATAGAAGAAAATTATATTATTTTGTGGAATATTTTGGTATATAATGAAAAAATATTTTTCAATACACCCAAAGGGAAAATTTAGGGTAATTTAGGCTACTTGCTTAATCACTAGCATAATTATAAGCGATTTCGACTGAAACTGACACAAACAGTTGTGTTATGAACGCAAGTATTTCACGGAATGTTTTCTTGCACAGTGAAAAAATATTGTTCAACACTCCCAAAGGGAAAATTCCAAGTACGTATCTCGAAAGGAGAAATGTACGACTTTGTGAGCGATTTGGACGCAAACTGACAGGAATAGCCGGGGTTCCATCGCGAGGATCGATCGTTTCGCGTTATTCCACCTGGTCGGGAATAAATTCCTGCCCTGTTTCAGCGACTCTCTCCCCCGGGACGTCTGTTTTCCCTTGTCACGCAGCTCGATCGCGGTGCATTCCTCGCGCTCTGCGACAACACACTGTGCAACCCGCGACTTTTTTCGCGTTCCCCTGTCAGCCAAGGTATCTCGTCCCGCATAATGAAGGGCAACGTTTTCGCCGTGGCCGCTGGTTTTTCTGACGAGGCCTTCATTCAGCAAACGAGCAGGGTCGTGCACGCCAAACAGAGAGAATCACGGCTTGCTCGGCCGCTAATGATCAGAATGTTTGTCCATGTAAATGTGGATCCAGGTCTTTTTTCTTGGCGCGTTTCACTGGAAACGAGTTTATCGCGCGAACCCGGCTGTCGTCGTCGATAATGATTCCGCTGTTCCTCGACTAGCGACCCGTTAATTCCGAATGCGGAATAGAGAGGATCAGCGTTTTCGTGTTTAATGGGCCCTGTGGTGGCTTTAGAGGCTCGACGCTGTCGTGACGCGAATAATGCTTCAAATACGATAAACGAGACTAGCTTCGTGCTTTTTCTTCGTGCTTAGAGTTATTTTGTTTGGTTGCGCTACGTGAAATGGACGATGGTGGAATAAATGTTTTTATTATCCTCTGTTCCATTTCTTCATTAACCCGTCAACTGTGTTCACTTCCCGAGCATAAATTTATAATTAAAAGTGGGTAAAAATTAGAATTAGTTGCTTGAAATGTGAATATGAGGTATTTTGTATTTAATACAGGTATAACAATACAATTGAAGATTAACAGTTTCTCAATAAGTGAAATATTGTGTTTTAAGTATTTATCAATCAACGACGAATTAACTCGTCTTCCACAGTTAAATTTCTTTTTCCTGGATTTTCATGAAAGATAACCAATTTTGTAATGTATTAGTATTATTCCGATCCACAGAAAGGGCAATTTCGTGCAGTTTTCTTGTTGGACAATCGCTATGTAAATCTGTCGACTGTCAAATGTGGTAGCTCGAGTATGTTGATACGTTGAAGTAATTACAAGGTGTAGGATTAATCATCTTTGACGTATGCATCGTTGACCTTATTCCCCCTTTGTTGCAGAGATCGAAGCGCAAGAGGCTTGCAAATGGCTGAGGGCGGCTGGATTTCCACAATACGCGCAGATGTACGAGGGTGAGTAGAGAGCTTTTCATGACATCTATTATTACGAATGCGTTTTTACCATGTTTGATTTGCCGAGCTAATGGGCGAGATTCATCGTTCAACGATATGTCGTCATATGCTCGACCCGTGATGTATTTATTTCGACATAACTGCACTTTTACATTATTGGATAAATATGGGATATACTTCGAGTAAAATTGTCCAATGTAATTTGAACCATTTCTTTCATTTTGTAAATATACTTTCTTAGTTAGTCATTTTCAAGCGTTTCTTAGATAATTCCACAATTGTCTTCTTCGATGTTTGACACTTCCATTTCACATTCACGTCTCCTCTGCATTCCAAGTATAATTTTAAACATAGAGTATCGATTTCCACGTTTGGTCATTACACCAAACGAAATAAACAACGTGAATAATTTACGTCTCCGTTGAGCGAGGTAAAACCCGTCTTAAAATCGTCTGAGACTACAGAATAGAACGTGTTCCGGATAAAATCTAAATCTTCGTCGTTTAAAGCCGTCCCTGTTGTATCGAAACCACTCGAAAATACGTAATTAGAATGAAAGACGATCTCTGCAGGGGTGAACGCTCGTTATTTCCAACGATTCCAATTTACTTTCAATTTACCCTGCTGCTCGTAATCAGCAGGATCTCGTGGAAAATCCTCTTTAGCGCCTGCCTCCACTTTAGAAGATCTCCTCGAACGACGCATAGAAAGTTGTCAGCCGTTGTCCAGATCGGGACAGATTATCTTGCGGGGAGAAGTTTTACGAAATTCGAGCGCCCCCCTTTTCTCGCCTTCGTGGCCATGTGGTTCTTTTCTCCTCGAACCTCGGGGGCCTTCGTTTCTCATCTCGAAGCGGTCACGTATGGCGAAAAGTGCACCACGTAGACCACTCGAGAAAGGGGTAACGTTTGAAAGAGACAGTGTCAGCTTTCGGGGTCTCTAGGCAAACGGCGTCGTTAGCTTTAGAGAGGGATCAGGATTTCGTGGTGGAAAGCTGTGAATAACTGAATATGGCCGATTTGCTCGAGTACAGATTGTTCAGTTTCTTTTGTCGAGTGTATATCTACCTTAGCCGCCTTTTATTCGGGTGAACGAGTTTAAGGTACTCGTGGTGTGATTATAATAACTCGAGAAGATTTCGTAGATGGGATAAAGGATGTTTTAAAAGATTCGTTTGTTGCATATCGTATCACCGTTGCTCGTCAGAATTGATACGAAAATGAAAAGTGAACCAATTGATAATTTAAAACTGTGAATTTGAAAATTTGGACAGAAATTTTTTACAAAATATTTAGAAATTCTTGAAAGTGTAATTTATCCCTTATTCTGTGTTGCACCGATTTACATTACAACAATGAGGAACCATTGTTGCAAACGATTCGTACCCTAATGATAAATAAAGTTGGTAGTTACATGATTGAATAAAATTTAGTGGATATTTCAAAGGAAAAGATCCAAACATCTCGAAACGAGAAACATATTTTTCACAGTGGCCCCGGCACGTATGCCAAATACGATTAAATAATTTCGCTCGAAACTTAGAAAAATTGAATTTCACCCAGAGCAACATGAGAAATTCTATCGAAACTAACAGCAGTGTAAAAACTGAATCGTCGTGACAGTGACGGGTAGCGAAATTAATAAGACAATGCTTAAATTGCTGACGAACTCCTTCTGAATAATGCATCGAGTTAGTGCCGTGATCGATCACGTAGACAAATTCGATTTCGAAGAAAAATCGCGTGTGGCGAGGGGCACAACACCCGCCACGCGGCCCCACGAAAAACGGAGCGAGCTTCGAAAATAAGAGAAGCGACCGTAGTGTAGGCTTACAATATCCTTTTAAATAAGAAGAGTCGTCAGTTCGAAAGAGAGGGTGGTCCGCGGACCACCAAAGCGGACGTATGTGAATGTTTTCGATGGCTGTCCTCGTGTACGTGAGATTTTTACTAATATCCGCGGCCTCGGAAACAAAGGTCTCCCTGTTTCGGTTTTGTTTTTTCCCCGGCCGCGTACCTCCATAATATTAAAGTATAAATTTCAAGATCTTATTGTTCGACGGCCTTCGGTCAACCGTTTCATTTGCAATTCATCGATCGCGCTCAGGTAAAGAAGTATAACGAGCCACGGTTTAACGTTTCTCCGACGATAATTATGAAAATCGTTCTGCTGGTACTTCTTTCATCTTCACTTTTATCCTATTATTCTTGTACACCTCGATCTTAATACCTTCAGGTTAATACATTTTTTACCCAAATTTGAATACCGATATTTTTATAAATTTTGAAAATTGCATTTTTACTCGTAGCTATTTGCACTAAAATTAATGTATACTTTCTTGAGTTAATTTGAACGAGTATTAACGTAATATGTTAAAAATACTAAAATATGTTAACCCTACAGCGGTCTTCGGGTCTTTTTTGACCCGCCGCCTTTTTATACTTTTAGTCATGTTTGCTGTTACCAAGTTTACGTTCCTTAATATCATTTTAAACGTTTATCGTCTAGGTTCATATGTCGCGTTAGAAACAAAAATTATTACACAATAGGTCTTAGGTCCTTTTTCACCCGAAAGTCTTAAGTGTACAGTCAAAACGAAGAACGCAGTAGGGTTAATGTAAATGTAAAAATACAGAGAATATGTTACGTTAATTTCCAATATTATTTCGATATGGTATCAGTGGTCCTAAATAGGTTTCGAAAGAACGTCAAACTTCTTCAATGATTTTTACCAATTTCGTATTGTTAATTACCGTTAAAATGACGTCTGTCCAAACTACTAGATTTTACTTCACACTTTACATCTGCTGCGTTTATATTTGCCGGAAAAAAACGTGCAGAATTACAACCAATACTGAATCCTTCGATTCACGCAGAGAAAGAGAAATTCTCTACCTCGCGGTTTTATTTGTCCAATACAAACAGAAACTAAAACGACATTGTTTCAATGAAACAGTTAGGCATTTACAAACAACCGCGAGGTTTCGCGCGAACCGGGGTAGTTGGTCCGAAAATACATCCCGGGACTGCACCGGTCGAGCAGAATCGAGCAAATAAACAGCCCGGAATGAAACAATGACTCGCTAATGACGCGGTAAGAACAACGCTTGCCTACCGCCTAGCGCAAACGCAACTGCAAGAACGCACGTACGCGCGAGAGTGCAATAACGAACGCATTGTTGGCAGCCGCCGCGACAAAGGGCCCATTATGATAAGTATTAACATGTCCAGACGCATCATGCTGGCCCCTTAATAAGTTACTCTCGTCGCATGTTGCGATTCGACTTGCTCTGCCCACGTGCCGCTCGTTACCACCCACTTTTTCACCTATTTCGCCGGCTACCGGGTGAAATATTGTTTTTCACATTTTTCAGATATGGTTGGTCGAAGTGATAAGTTCTAGGAGGTGTGAGAGCTTGAAAAATTTACAAACGTAACGGTTACTTATTTTCTTTTTATATATATTTAAGGGGTAGAAAATTTGAAGGTTTGATTGCAAGGTTTTGGTGACAGGTGTGCAGAGTTTAAGAAGGAATTTTTTATAATTATTAGAGTATTCCGTGTATAGTATTAGATTGGTGCACGTGGAATGTAGGTTGTTGAAATGAAATTTTAGACACATTTCGTTTTTTCGAAAAATTATATATTTAATCATAATCATTTTTCTATAATACATGATATTATGCACTTTTCACAACGATTAACTAGATTCTTTATTCTAAATTTATGAAAATCATCCGTTTCTTGATTCTAAAATTCTTCGAATGTTGCTTTCACAATTTTCTCAAAAAATTGTTAAAAAATTCTAAACGTATATTTTCAGCTGC
>NW_017100500.1:424803-430063 GCF_001263275.1 Habropoda laboriosa | reverse complement strand
TTTCAGCTGCTTCTAAAGAAAATTACGCGAATGTTCGAATCACGTGAAACAGTAATAACTAAACTTTTTATTATTCGGTACACATGTACTACATCAAAATCCTTCTCTACTACAGTGTGTAAAAGAGCTTCGATCAATTCCCCAGAAATTCTGGCAGAAATCTAAGAAATACTACTAACTTCTTATCATTCAATATACATGTACTACGTCAAATTCCTCCTTCTCGACTACGGTGTGTAAAAAAGTTTCGACCAACTAGCGAAACAGCTCAATTTTCGAAATCCCCTGAGCATTTCATTCTCAGCCTTGTTCCCATGGTCATTACCACATTCACACCCGAGAGGAGACCTCTCGTTTGCCCGTCCCACCGGTAATTTCACACTTTCTAGCCCCGCTCTCCGGGAAGCGGTCCGTTTCCCCAAAAAATCCTCTCGCGATCGCGCAACTGCCAAGAAATTTCCTTAAGTGGAGCATGCGAACGGGAGCCGCGGCGATCGAGAATACCTTCATCCGGATGCGTATCTCGGGTACCGGACACGGTATCATGTTCGAGGTAAACGAAGTTGCTCGCAACCTGCCACGGGAGCGTGTCGCGTGGTAACATTGAGAGAGCCAGGTGTAGAACGAACCGGGGAAAGGACTAATAACTCGTGTTCCGCGGTCATTAACGTCCTTGGGGCCCCGGCGAGTAATTCCAGGTCTTTCTTCAATTTCAAGAGCTAATGCGGGAATAATAATCAGCCGTACGTCGCCGTATGATGATTAACGACCGTCGGCGATTTTTCAACGTGCCGGCAGCAAACCGACCAGCGCCAATTTAGCGGCCGGATAGACTGTCGAACGCCCAGCTGCCGGCTAAATAACACAATGTCCCGGCGAGATTTATGCGGAAACGGTGCAACGAGAGTTTAAACGTAGGGACGAATTAGTAGGCCGCGGCCACCGTGTCAACATAAATTTCTTCCCTGTCTCGTTACCGCGTTTATTTCAATCAATTTCGATCGATCCTTACGTCGCGCTATGGTCAGCCGATATAGCGCCAGGTTAGACGATTATTTAGTAGCATTTTAGTCGTGCGAACGGAGCGAACTTTGGTTAGGTGGCAGGTAAACGCGGTAGCGCAACACTTGCCTGCACGATTCTGATTTTCAGGCTGTGCCACTTGCTCGTGGTGGGAATTACAGTTACTCCCGAAAATATTCGGACAATTGTACGCTTGCCTTTCTACTTTGTACTTTTAGTGATTGTTGCGTCGTGCGCTTCGAACAAGCGGGTATGTTCGAGAGTGGTGGCGCAGGATTGTCACTGGTTCGTGGTGCGGGTTGTTTGCTGGTATGAAGTCGTGGTGTGGTGTGGTTGCCCTATTTGATCTGATGTGCGCCGCGTTGGTGCGCTTATTTACAAAAAGGTTTAGGGGTACAAGGTGGTGGTCTCCGTCAATGGGAACAGGTCTACCCCCTTGGACGGTCCACCCTGGAATTTCCAAGTTGGCAGGGTGGTGGTATGTCGCGATGGCGGGGGAGTGAGGCCCAAGGGGTGGCCCGCGCATAGCGGGACTTTGGGCGGTCAGGGCGACGCGAGAGGTTTTATGACATGTCTATGTCTATTGAATGTTCACGAGTGGGCACCGGGAAGGTATATGGCCCGCGGAAAAGTTATTTTTCTGCAGCCATAAAACGCTCCCTGGGTTTCGTGGGCAATTTAAAAGAAAAATTAATTAACGCGAAGAAGAAAAGGGGCGCATTCAAAAATAGCGTAAACAGGCGTCATGTCATAAGCCCAATCCCTAACAAATTGGGTTGATGGTTGTGACACGTCATTTTCTGGACTTTGGGATTACGTATTGTTAGTTTAACGCATTTTTGGATGTAACGATGATTAATTGAAATTTTGTCTAATTACTGGGTTACACAAATATTCAGGCGCTTCGAAAATTGGTAGGCAGCATTTGAAATATTACGATTATTTTTGCTGGGCTATATTTAACGGTTTTTCTGTTAGTGTCTGAATATTTTTTGGACTAACTGTATGTGCAATCACTGTGGATACTTGAGGGTAAACTGTGATTGAGATAAGTGAATGATTGATTCCGTGGAATAAATGGTTTCACAGTCCCAGATATTCTTAACTATTTTCTTCAATTTTGTTCTCGAGGTTTCTTGAAATGTTGCAAAATTGTTTCAATCAGTTGGTAAATTAAAGTGACACGTGGATTTTTGAAAATGTTGGAACATTGATTTGTCGAACAAATAGAAGATTTGATGTTTTTTTACATTCTGTTTCTCGTAAATTAAATTACCTTACCTTTTACTCGACGCGAAGTATAATGGAATTATCAATATCTCGTAAGTATCACGCAGAGTGAACATAAATTATTCGATTCAATTTCTTACGTCAAGTTTTATTCTCAAAGTATCGAATCATCGTTCGAACAATCTCTCAATCGCCGTAAAAATATTACCGATGACTGTCGAAATAGGTAATTTAAATAAATGTTAGACGCGACACTGAACGCGTATAAATTTCTCCATTTCTATTTAAATTCTGTTGCAACGATGCAGTGCTCTACGTGTTATGGCAGTATGTTTGATGAAATATGCACGGTGTCGTCCAATAACTTTCGTCGATAATAATTCGCTCTAGCTTTGAAATCGTAGACGAGACGAGCATTTGCAAATGTGTAATATTTATCGACAAAACTCGACAACCTGGCAAAGATTCAAGTCTCTTCCGCGAATCACGTCTAGTGTTTTAACGTATAACTCCTCTGTGACAAATACTTGCATAAATAATAGACGTGAGGGTTCAAGTCCGGAGATGAAGATTTTTCGATTTTATTAACACTTGCTGGAAGTTTTATACTTCTTGAAAAACAAATAAAAAATATATATATTCGACGAGCAAACAGGGAACAAATATCTACCGTTGAGTGAATGAAGGATAGTTGTATCGAGTAAAAGTTCTAATTCCGAGTCGACAGGTCGCTTTCAAAATTATTATACTTGAGATTGTTACGCAAAGTTTGCCACGCCACGGTAGACAAACTATTAAGAGATAAAGGGATTACATCGAAAAGCACTTTGCATGGAAACCGAAATTTCATCATGTAGCGAAGGTAGGAAAAAAGACCAAGTATACAGACTTCGCTTTTATACTTCTACGGGCCACGCAAAAAGGGGTAGAGAAATTTTTAATCTTCTTTACGTAATTTGAAAAAAAAATCTTTATCTTCTTTGAACCATACTTACTCAAATTTGTAACAAGCTTCAACATTTTTTTTTAAAAATTGCAATTTGTAGAAATCTTACAAATTTTCTACGATTTCCCATTTTTCTAAAGACCTATAACTGATCGTTTTGTAGAAATCACGAAATAGTCACGAATAAATCATTAAAACCTGAAATTAATCTAAGATTCTCACAACGAATACTTCAAAAAAATTCTAAAAACACAACTTTCCAATCTACAAATACTTCGCCCAGAAGTCCACCGAATAACGCTTTTTCCACACACCTCAGCTTCAACCTCGGCTTCAACACACCTTGAATGCCACGATGGTCACTCATGACCAACAGTGCCAAGATTAACGAAAGCACTTAATTCGAATAAATAGCAATATTTCCAACTGTTGACATATCATCTATGCAAACTGGAACGCGTCGTACTTAAACTAAAAAATTAATTTCGGCGCCGTGGACAAGTGACGTTAAAACGAAATCCGAAAAGCACATCTCCTCGAATTAATTCGCTATTAAGCGCACAATATACCCACCGGGGAAAGAATGCGACGAGAAGCACGTTAGGAAGCTGAGGGAACAACCGACGACACTGTTCCTTTCCCTCGAAATAGCGCGTGTTCGGGCGAGGCGCGGTCGAGCGTTCAGCCGTGCGATGAAAAGCGGTCTGTCAGACGGTATCCATCCGTCGCTAATTAGTACACACGTGGATTAACCGTGGATCGCGTGTAACTGCAGCCATGGACCGCGGAAAGTATCGAGTCACGCCTCTCCTGTTTCCATTATATTAATCAAACGAGCCGATGCTGGAGCCAAATGAAAGGACACACGGCCTGCTCTCGGTTCTATACGGTTGTTGTGTGTCGTTGTTTGACAACCACCGTGACTAAACGCGAGCGGACTTGCCGCGGCGTATTTCGTCGCGGCTGCTTCAAGCCTCGTGTAAACGCACCGGCGTGCCCGACGTCCTGTGAAATCCAGCCTAGATTTTTCGTATTCGTGGCTAACGACAACAACGCGTGAACTAGGCGAACGTCGTCGATTTTCACGAAAGAAACACCGGATACGCACAGAGTCTCGGGGTTAATGAGCGAACTCGGTCGTCGTCGATAGCGATCAGTTTTTGGCAACGATATCTGCCGCTCGTTCTTCTTCTTCTTTTGTAGGCAAGGAGGACGCGATTGGAAGGTCGCTGATTCGTTTCGTTCCGGATAATTCGATCGGGCGTGGAATTGAAGTGACGTTTTGTGTTGTAGAACTGTGTTCAGACCGACTTGTAAATGTGTAAATCATGAAGTATATTTTAAGCGAGGTTCACGCGGATATAGAGTCGAGTTTTATTTCTGGTTTAAAGGTTGACTTATTTTTTTTTTCAGGGTATTTAAAAAGTTCGGAGTCTTAGAGGTTTAATTTTAGGGATTTTTTTTTGAACAAGCTACTGTTAGAAGTTGGATTAGGAAAGAGTTGAAAAAGAAGTATCAGGTCATTACGGTTTGATTGCACAAACACGAAATGTACATTAGCGTGTTTCGGTTGGGTGATAAACGACGGCGATTTGTTTTATACGCTGGAAGTTGGAATCCGGGAATCTCGTCCTGAATTAATGAATAACCTAATAACGTCGTCCTCATTGGCACCCGGCCAAATGAGTCATTTTACACTGGAATGACTTTATCAGTGGACGTCACGCTCGTAAAAATGAAGAAAAATCAGTTCCCTCGAAATCGCGCTCACATCCGTCAGAACGGAATGATAATTAAAAAATCGTTCGACATGTTTACGAATCTTCGACTAAAATCTCAACTGCGTATATATATATATATCTACTGAATTCCTTGAAAATAACCGGAACAAACTAAAAATTGCTATTTAAAATCTATCCTGTGAAAAAGAGCATGCCCTACTTTATTGGTTTGGACGGTGTTAAGAAGCTGTTCAGAAAAAGAATCGGACACTCGTAAATTTATTAATCGCGCTCCTACACAATTCAAAGTCAACCACCGTGGTAATTTTCCTTACTTTTG
>NW_017100500.1:358845-424741 GCF_001263275.1 Habropoda laboriosa | reverse complement strand
CTGATTTGTTGAGACACCTGAATGGTCCGCTGAGAGAATGAAAACGATAAAGTCGCGGAAAGTATATCTGTTTACGTGTCACGGGCACCAGTAAATACAACCTGGAACACAATAAAAATGCACGGTGACGTAAAAATGTCCCTTTACATACTCTTACGATATTAAATCTTCAACTCTTTCTCTCTTATTGCAAACATCGCGTGCCTCCGTTTAACCGAATATCCTTTCCCGAAAATCGAGAAACGAGCTCTCTCCTTCTTCTTCGACGAAACTCGTACATTCTCATACAACTCTCAACGTCCCTCGTCGCAAGGATACTTAACACGTTTACTGCCACGTTGGTCACCTGTGACCTCAGATTGTTTCCTCGAAGGGCCTCGAATGTTTAGAATAATTAAAACAAAATGAAAAATATTTTGAATTAAAAAAATTATAAAGCATAATACAATACTACGCTTGGAATAACGAGAATACTCTCCTGGCTCCCTGAGCAAGACACGTAAATCCGGCGTGGCAGTCGACGTGTTAAGTAGCGACGTCCACGAGTCGATGCCCCAATTTCCCTCGACGATCGCCATTCAGAGCGAACGCCGTGTCACGTGAACACATTTTCGGGGGACCGTACGAATGGGCCGACTTGACGACTGTGTCAGGTGGTCGTCGTTTCGTTTTCCCCGGCGAATTTACGACAGAGTTTCGGCCTCTTCGCTCTAGCAGACTGCCGTCTTCGAGTCGAACGCGCGCAAATAATTTCAATTGGTCCCGGAGGAGGACTAAAATTACACGGCGAAGAGTCGCGGCCGTGTAGTCACGATTCACGAAATGCCGCGGTGTCGGAAGCACGTGCTGCTCTTTCTGCTCTTTCACCGTGTTGGAACACGGCCAAAGCAGCGGTAGCCTCGAACAGCCCTTTTATTTTCTTCTGTTTCGTCTTCGTCGTTCTCTCTGAACGGCTCGCGAATCCATTTGCCCGCTCCTCGTTGTCCAGCCCTCGGGATGATCGCGATCGTCCTGTTTCTGGCAGCCAGACAGTCGGTCTGTTACCAGGAACCGCGAGTGGCACGCGGACAGCTGTCGGTACAGCGATTTCCGTGGATGAGCCTCGCTTAATTAGTTGCTCGAACCACGCGAATAGAACGGTTCACGGAACCGGACGTGAAGAAACCGCGCGTGAACGCGTCGAGGAACGACCAAACTGGCGAAAACGTTTTCTCCCGCGGAGAATCGAGCGAGAGAGAGGTTCATTAGGTTTCTGGGGTATTTGCGCGACGTGAATATTTCGCGATGATTAAGAACAGCCACGCCACGCTTATTATTCTGCGACGAGCAGAGTCGTTACGAGAGCCAGGCGTTTGCACCACGGGCGCAAATACAAATTAGCAAACGTGGTGGATCGGTGCGCGTTTTCCGTGTAGCTAGAGAGCTTGGTACACCGTTAACGGGGTCTTTGGAACCGTTTAATTCAACACGAAGACCGCGTTAATTGGGACACCTGTAGAAATTGTAGGTTTCTGGAATGAGAGAATCAATTCACCGCTAACAATATGCTTGAATTGTCGCGTTTCATTATGGGGGAATTGCTTGCTCCGTTATCACGAGATCTTCTCTGTCGAGTTTAACTGTGCCTTTCGGTGTTATTCGATGCTTACCGTGTTTCTGTAATTGTAGCATTCATTTTTTTGCTTTATTACCGTGGTTTTCGAGAGCGGCTGATTCGTTGAAGGTTGTGGAAATTTTGTGGGGACGGTGTTGGAGGTTCTTGTTCGTGAAGATTACCGTTCTGCGGAAAGATCGCTTCCTCGAAGCTTCTAAACGATTTCATAAGACGTCGATGATGTACAGCGTGGTTGAAAGAGGAACGAACGAAGGGGAAATTTGGAACGGCGATGATTATTTAAACTAACCAGTTGTTACGTTGTGGCCAGGCGAAACGGGTCGTCCTAGTTAGCCACGACCTCATGAAACGTATGCGGTCATGACTTACAAGATTCGCCAGAGCGAAAAGTAGAATGCGTGCATATGTTCGCAGGCAAACGTAAACCTGGCCCGCGTGCGCGCGTTTCAAGTGCCACCGAATTTCTTCGTTGTTAAACATCAACCGTTAAATTACTCGTGAAATTTCGTATATCTGTAATTGCTGTGAGATTAAATTCATTCGGATAAGAGAAGTTTATTTTTCGAAATAAAAATTCTCCTAACTGAAAATGCTGGAGAGAGGAGAATTAATTAAAATAATTCAGGATTTTTTCAAATTTACCTTTACTTTTATTCGTGATACTCCGGATACGTTGCTTTTACATGTGAAATTCAACGTGACTGTTTTTTTATATTTCCTACGATATGATTTACGTGACTTTTGACTTTGAAATTTTTGAAAATATCTCTTCTGCGGGATAACACAAAATATCGAGAAACAATTCTAATTTATCGAATAATCTGACCTACTCTGTGTTATTTGATAATACTTATTTTGCTGTTGTCGATATCTTCCTTGTAAAATAAATTAAAATACCGAGGAAAAGTTGGAAATTATCAAACAATCTGACGTACTCTACCGTAACCATCGTCTGATAACATTATACTTACTTCGCGCTCGTAAATATCTTCCTTACAAAATAAATAGTAATACCGAGAAGGAAAAGAAATTCCACGTTACATGCAGAATCGCTCTGATAAATTTATCAATGTCCAAATATCTGAAATCGAAATTTTTCTTTTCACACGAACGCGTACCGTTCGGGAACGCCCTCTCGCACGAAAGGTGCACGGTTGTCGTATGAAAACTCCCGAGTGGATTTTCCCATCGGGCGTACGTGAGCATGGAAAAGTGGGTGAAGGTTTCCCTGGCGCAAAAATTCTTTTTCAAACCGTGCACGCACGCAGATTATTATTGTAGCCGGGGCTGTTTACCTCCGCTTTATTTCCGGCCAAAAGTTCGCGTCCTTCGGCTCCTTTGGCGGATTGTAATCTAAGCAACCTTCGTCCCAGTTTTCGTGGCCGCATCGATATTTCCCGATGAACAGCCATTCATTTTCCACCGGAGAGCGGCGCGCCACTATTTTCAGTTTCTCCGGTGTCAAGTTGTCCAAGGTTTCCCGTAAAACTTTTACAGGAGGATGCGTTTTAGACGAGAGAGAATCTCGTTTGGTATGCTGCTGTCGGGCTGTTCTTTACGTGCCGGCAATGATCCGCTCGCGACCAATATTGACACTGATAAATGACGTTGAACTTGATGACTTTTTTGTTACGCGTCTCGATAGAGGGGCGCACCGCGCGTTACGTTCGCTTTACAAATAGCCGACCCTGTAAGGAGGACGTCATTAAAATTAGATTTTGAAGGCAAACTCGAACGGAACGGCGAAACAAGCGTGTCCGATTGCCCGCCTCGTTGCTGGCGTCGTTACTTAATTTTTCTTAGCCCTGATTGTGGTTCGTTTGCGTTGCGAATGGGAGGAAATCATGGCTGAAGGAAATATCGAGGCAAGCTTCAAACACCACCGTGGATAATGCACTTGGTCATTTTTTTTCTTTTTTTCTGTTCGTTGTAATAAGAGGGGGAAGAATTTTTGTGGGAAGACATTTTATTAGGTCGTTCTAGAAGTTCGTGCCGGAAGCGCGAAATATTTTAATGAAAATTCAAGGAAATGGAAAAAAATTACGTTTTCCTTTTATCAAATTTAAAGGAACCTATGGGATGACCTGATATATGTTTCAAAACGCTCTGAATAAAATGTTTAAACAAGCTTTTCGTAAGATAAGACGCATTACATGAATCTTACAGGTGAAAAAATACAAGCTTAGTGTATTTTTATGTGAAGACAGACGTGTGAAAGTAGAAATAGCTTGGAAAAATCTCTGAATGAAATTTCGAGACAACGTCTCTACTCCGTCGAAATACACACGACACTGGTGCATGAATCTCCGAGGCAAAAATATGTGCAGGCTTTGTTTAGCCTTAATTTAACTGTGAAACATTAATGAGTCATAGCAACGCATTTACGCTGACTTGCATATTGGCGTAGGACAGTTGCGGTAGCCAGAGCATGGGAATATACTCAGCTGGAGCAGTAAAATTTCGACTGAGCGTGTCGTGCTATTAAAATAGTTCGATAATTGCACGAAAGTCTGATGAATATATACGTACACATAGAGAAATGAATCAAGCAGCAGTTTAAAAGACGAAGTAAATATATCTTTGCGGAGAAAATTGGTCTACCAAGTCTGTAAAGATAGAATGTAATTAAGATTTGTTTCTTCTTCTTTTTGCTCCAGGCAACAAAATTAGCTCTAGGTCAGTGTAGAATATTACGAACGAAATTGTGCCTACGTGACTAGCCTTCTAAGTGCGACTAATCGCTTTTCGCCTGATCTTCAGTCTTCCACTAAAGACGTTTTAGCGCTATCTTTGAGCCACCGGCCTTTTGTTATTCTCCAACGTCGAACAGATGATAATGAAAGATAGGCACTGTACCAGACCTAACCCAGCGTTGCTGGCACGTACACACACACGTAGTGTGTGTACGCAATTAGTCAGTTCCCCAAGTTGATTCGAGTCCTGACGTACTTCAGTTTCTTCTAAACGATGCAAATCGCACGGACATAGTCTCTCGTGACTGATAATGCCCTGGGATCGTTAGTGCGTTTCAAAGAGGAATTAAAACGCGATAATTCTCTACGTTTGTGGGCACAACTGAGTAATAATTCTTTGATTTGGAAATAGAATCGTAATTTTATATGTTAAATTTGCTAACAATTATTCCTTAACTCTCTTCGAAGTGAAATAAATAACGTTACAACGAAATTCTTTTCAATAATATAAAATACAGAGAAAACAATAGGAGGCGAATTGATTAACAGAAATCGTCTTTTTCACGTTGTAAAATACAAAGGAAACAATAGAAGGCGAATTAAATGTAGTGCGATTAGATTCGAGAGGAATCGTATCAAGGATTCAAATCCCCAGGATCGGGCAAGAAATCGATTTATCTGAAATGCAATTTATAACCGGTGTTTGCCTGTTTTACGTCTGTAAAAAGCGCGGAGGAGGCATGGTGTGTTTTGCAGTAAGGATTTCAGACGTAAATATTTGAAAATCGTAAAGCGATAAAAGTCGCGCGATAGAAAGATGGCCTCGTCATCGACGATTGTGTTCGTATCGGATAAACAAAGCAGCGATACGGGCTCTCTCGTACATCGGTGGATGTGATGTACCAATCAATTTCGAGCCGTTACAACTGGTTCGTAATGGTAAACGATGCCGTTACATCCATCTGATTACACCAGCTATATATATATATATACACAAATATATACCATTGTAAGGCTACGTCGTGAGTTTCGTTGACGTGATCGTTCTCTTCCCCTTGTAAGTCTCTTCGATGTTCGTGTCAGCGTCAGGGAATATTATGAGTAATTTTTCAATGTTTCCACGGCTATGGTTGTAGAATACGAAAGTGGTTGTTACTTTTGCCCCGATCTTTTATGTAATGGAAGTCAATGTGAAGTTGTAGAACTTGTTTCAGCGAATTCACGATACCGTTGCAAAACATTCTTCTGCATTTTTACGAGAGACTGCTCGTTAACCCTTTCTGTAATGAACGGAGTAAGTCTTCTTCTGGAACCAGTTTCTTTTTAAATATGTATATTCTTTGGGTTTGCTTCTGATTTGATTGACTGCTCCTTCCCTATTGCCTTTCTTCGGTGAACAATTTGGGAAATTGTGTGAAAGAGTTGATGTATAATAAAGTTGCGATAATCTAAAATATTTGTCACTTTTGTACTTTACTGAAAAATTTGAAGAATTACGTATGCGAGTACATTACTGAAAGGGTTAATGCGTAACAATGTCACGATAACATAAAATATTTGACTGTTTCATAGTTAAGAAATTTTAACGCTTACTTTAACTTTGTGCATTCTAAGAAAACTTGGAGCATCTTCCAAAAAATTCAGAGTACGAAATTAAGAAGCAAAATGAAATTTGCATCTATACTCATTAAGAAGACTGCTCCACTTTATCTATCGAACGAATAAACACTCGTTATCCCAGAGTGACGTTACATCCATACATTAATTTCAATCACTCTGTCACTATCGTTCCGCCACTTTCGTTCAAGTGGACCAGGCAATCGTTACGACCCAGCTCGCCCAAAATTAAAACACGATTCTCAGGAAGTTGCAACGAGGCACGATCAACCTACACAACCAGCAGAAAATCGCGCCTCCTCAAGTTCCGTGCCGAAGGAACGGAAGAAAAACGGACCGCTTCTGGCGGTCGTTAAATAACAACGCGCCGCGTGTTTCGTGGAAATCGAGAGAGAAACGAGCGGTAACCCAGTTCTCTAGCAGATAAAATTCACGAATCGTCGTCGATGTTCGCGAATGTATTCCTGTTGCTCGCTCTCTTCCGGGTGTTGAAAAAAAAAAGAAGAAGAAAAGAAACGGCAGAAAGTTTATGCACACGCACAGCTCGACGCGCGGCGACCAAGCGATGAAACGAGGAACAGATGCTCACGCAGGTACCGAAATAGACGCTTCTAACGCGCGCGATATATATTTCTGTTCGATTTTCGCGTTCACGCGCGAACTCCGCGAGAAGTTCAGCGTGGAAGCGGCTGCAGAATCGGATCTAGCCTTGTGTGACGCACGCGAGCCTTTGCGTCGCGTTGCGTTTTTAGGTTTGAAGCTTCGAGAAAAAGGACGGTGCGCGCAGAAAATGTTACTTTTACCACCGGAAAAACGTGTATCGAGAGTTTCACCAGGGAGACGTTTCGTGGAAACGTTTGGCTGGTGGGAGAGACAGGTACGCTCCTGGTTCTTCTCCGCGAAGAAGGGAACCCGTTGCTGCTCTTTTTCACCGGACACTTTGATCTTTGTTAATTTAGAACGCTCGCGGTATTACGCGGTAGCATTTCTTTCTGGCGGAAGAGACGTTAGTAGCTACAAACACCGGATGAAAGAGAAAAGAATTTCTGTCGAGCTGTTGCCGTTCAGCCTCGATTATTTCGTTTGCCGGAATCGAGGTATTCGTAGAGTTGCTCTGTTTATGAAGGACTGTAGCTCGAATTGATGGCGAAATGTTCACTTAAACCTTTGTTTCAAACATCCAAGTTTTTTGTATCGATCTTCTTCACCCTCTAAGTCCGAGTGGAACTCTAGAGTTTCGTGATTTTTCATAAAGTAGGCTATTTTGACCCTTAAAAAATTCTACAAGTTCAAAATACACTCGAATTTAGAGGGTGTTAATGAAAATTCCTCAGAATGTATGATTCTGAAGTCCCACTCGGACTTAGATGGTTGTCATTCGGACATCTACACCTACGTTCTTGCCTACATCTCGAAACAAGTTGAAAAAACTGTCTACCCGAATGTCAACACTTTCACACTTGCTCCACCTTCTAATGCAAATACACCTTTACATTATGTTCGCTCATTAGTATACAACAACGTTGCAAATCAACCCACGAAGAACCTCGATCCGAGCAGACTGACAGTCTCTCCAACATCCATCCAGACCGGAAATAAAAAGCGTAACCCACACTCGCGTGTCGTACGTACATATATCGGATCGTGTTCCACCCGCCGTAATTGCTCGAGACAACGACAAAGGAGGACACCAAGTCGAAACGTAGAAAAAAGTCTCTGGATCTTTCCAGTCTGACCGGCCTATCCTAAGCTGATTAAGTCGTCCTCTTAAGGCGGAGGAGACCTTCATTCCATATGTGTCTGTGTCTCGATCGTTCGCGAATAATTTCCGCCGCCCTTCCACACACCAGTCCCAACCCTCTTTCTTTCCCTCCGCACCCACCCCATTGGTGGTTTCTTCTCTGTTCGGGTCCCACGCGCGGTTTCTCGCACCGCGACAAAGTAATCTCACCGAGATAAATTATTCGACGCGCGGCGAAAATGCAAATTCGCCCCGAGACGGTGGGCGAGGGCGGGCAATTTATACGCGGCCCCTCTCCGCGGATACTTTGCTCTCTGGCACTTAAGTGGCCAATCTCTTTCGCGTACGATCGCACGCACCGTTCACGTTAATTTATGCGGCTGCGTTTCGCGCCACCGCACCGACGCGACTCCCCCGAGACGCCGCGTCTATGCGCACCACGAAATCCCTGGTCAAAGGCGATCCTTAAGCTCTTCAAATGGTTCGAGGGATTTGCACCTTGTTAATGGATTTTCACGGTAGCTTAACCGGTAGGGAGGGAGGGGATCGAACGACGCTGAATGCCACTTCCTGGCTGTAACACTTTACGGCGTCGTGTCGCGCGTGTTTCGACGAAATTTTGTTGACGCCCGGTGGTTTCGTGAGGTATTAGGCTAACCCTCTCGTGACAAGTGCGACGTCTTTTGTACACTCGAGGAGTCGGACGAAAATTGATCTCAATTTGGGATCCGTTTCATTGGTAGATAAATAACGAATTAAAACAAAAAATATTGCGGTCAGTAAAGGGCTGAACTACCGTGACAGATTGCAAGAAGAGATGTCAATTTTAATTTTTTACACAAGTAGGCTTCCATAGGTTTTCAAACGCTTATTTGATTAGAAGAATAGCTTCGATTATTTAGTAAAATAACAAATTCTTAAAAAAAAAAATTGCGGTCACTGAAGGGTTAAATTACCCAGCGTTGCATAGGCTTCTTCGTTAATTTTGATTTCTTCACACGAATAGGCTCCGTAGATTTTCAAAGCCATATTCGATTATGCAGAAAAGTATCAGTCCTTTGAATCCTATGAATACAGTAGCATTAAACATCCAAGGTGTTCTCTCGTAGAATTGCTTTGCAATTTTGCGCCTCGATCGAGATACCGAAGTGTACTCTAACGCTGTGGTTAGTATCACACCGATGTGTATATGTGTCAGCGAGACATTGGTCGTCTATATGCGATAGATCAGCTTGCTAGCAAGTAGCAGACTTGCAGGTAGTTTTAAAATGAAAATTCGCAACACAGTCTGCGGTAAGGAGCAAGTAGTTTCAAGTTTCAAGTGGAAGCACCAGAGATACGCTGGTCTTCGTTGAATCGACATTTGTAGTTCTTAGTGTAGCTTTGAGATTCGTGCTGCGTGTACCGTATGACGCAAGAAAGTTTGTATTTGACGGACTGGGAACATGATTGATGTACCCATTAATTGACGTTTCTAACTTCCAGTCACTTTGATGTTGAATGTGCAATCTTCAACACGTTCCAAGGTAACGGCGAGTGTTTTAATGCAACTTTAAATAAAGGAGCTGTATTAAAATTCTTCGTCAGAGAACTTCTAATACCTAACGTTTCTGCTTTTCAAATTACGTAAATTATGATACACCCGTAATAATACTAAATACATTTAGAAAAAAAGAAAACAATTTCACTACTTATCAAATAAATTTAATAGAAATAACTCTAGACTTACTCGTCACAATTGACCTCAGAATATCGTTCGATTTCGATCAGAATTCTATTTCCGTTGATTGTCCTGGAAACGTGGATCGCGAAATCTTATCGAAGGACCCGCCACCGGTGCGGCCTATCGGGATGCAAATAACCGAGCGGAATATGCAAAAGAGATAACGCATCGAAAATCACCGCGAAGCGTCACGTTTCCTTATTAGCAGAAGTTCCGCTAGCAATGTCAGCGTGACCGTGATGCAAGTTGATTTTTGCCTCGAACCAGGCCAAAAACGACGACGAACCCTGTCATCTCGGCTCGTTCATCAAAATGACGTCGATGCAAGCTCGATGACTCGATCACCTTACGTGACACTGGCTGCCTCGTCCAGTTTGTAATCCAGCGTCACTCTGGCTTCTACAGCGCGAGAAAATGTCGCGAGAAGAGGGAGAGGTTGACCGTTTGCTGCACCACTTCTTTTCGAGCTGAGTGAGTAACGCACCCTTGAAAGTCTCGAAAGTCACGTGACACCGTAGACACACCGTCAGCCTTTAAGGCTACTTGGAAACGAAGCCCGGTCTTGAAAATACACGACCTCGGCTACGGCTTTTGCGGTGCCTGACGTCACGCGGGATCGCGATAGAAGACGAGACGCACCAGAATCCACCTATGATGTGTTCTTCAACTTTGCCTCAAGTGGATGGATCCGTGTGTCCTTATCCAGCCTGGATAAGATACGCATTTTTTTCGGGAATCCTACGCGTTCGGCCTTCGTCGAAACACCGTCTCGAAACTTCGGGAAATGTAAACTTCAACTTGGGAGATTTTTTCCCCCCAATCTTTAAGTTCGATACAGGAGCTTTGGGATTTTTCCCCGATACTTTAAGTCATTAAATCGTGGTTTAATAAATTTGTTGACATTTCGATGTAGCGTAGAATAATTTAGAAAATAAACGAATTTATATTAGTGTCAACGAAAGGAGAGGATAAGAGGGAGAGACACTGGACGAATGGCAATTAAGATCTCATTTTCGTGATAGGAAGTCGTATCTTTTAGAAAGAGTGACTCTGCTCGTCTCCGGCAGGAGACACTTCCTACCGAGCTTTCAAGCTCGTTCCACGTGGCTGACACGTAATGATAAATTCGGGTGATAATTGGTCATATTAATATTATCTACTTGGCCTTCTTTCGAGCGAAGATCCCTCGACAAGTCGATACGGTAACATTATCTTTCGCGCCTGTCAGGTAATATGAAAATCGAGCAGGTACGAGGCACGTGTGGGTGTTAGAAGCGTAGGCGAGGTTAGCTTTTCTGAAAACAGCGCGTTTTGAATAAATTACTCCTCGGCCCATTCACGTTCACTCGATTTATCGTTTAATCGCGCGCTTTTCTGATTCAGAACGGCAAAATAGAATTAATATCGGGAAAACCTGTTTTCCATTCACGAGCCATCTATATTATCTCTACAAAACAAAAACATACTTCACGCAACTTCCATTTATTTGAAGGAAAAAGTTCTTGAAATATTATTTCCTCGAATTACAGCCGACGAATTTTTTTTTTTAAATATAGAATTCACCAGTTTATTGCATTTCACGTTTTAGTCTAAAAATGTACACACGTGAGATCTCGAAGAAAATGGTTTGAACTCTGTTTTTCAGGTGTTCGAAATTGCAAAGTGGTTTCGCGATTCTTTGCAGGTGTAATTAGAAATTGGAGGAAAAAGTGTAGTTTCGACGAATGTTAATTAATCGACTGACAAGGGAGGAGGGGGAGTGCTGAAGCGTGTTGCTTGCGTTAGAAACAACAAGGGGTTATTTCGAGCGATGACATTGAGCCGTGGTAAAAAATGAAAAGGCGAAAAGCACGGTTCTACGACACCCGAGCTCTGCGTCCCAACGAGAAGCCCTACTTCTATATTCGTCGTAACGAATTACTTTACGCACCGGATTAATGTAAACCGCCCAGTCCGACCGCGCGTGTACAGGCTGATGACTGTGCTGAAAAGACAAAGGGTAGGATTTCATCGGCTTCGTGCAGCGATGTTTTGCCCGGCCTGTTCAAAAGTCATTATATAACGAGCCTGGTAAAATATACGGTAATATTTTGCCAGCAGGGAATTTCTGCAACGGAGTCTTATTTGCATGTCGTGAAATAATTGAGGCACAAGTAGCTTCTGCTAAAAGAGTAGATAAGCTTCCCTATAAATTTCAGTGGAAATCTTGAGGATTTTAACGTATGAAAATCTCTTTGAATTTTCGTGACAAATGGAAATTCGTGAATTCGTTCCTGAAAGTTTTCATTCGACAGTTTCAGAAATTGTCTGTGCTATCTGAAGAAGGAGAGCTTCGAGAGATAGCAAGAAAACAATTTTCAAATAAATAGCGAAAAAGCTTTTCAAAAATAATTATTAAAAATTCAAAGTGTATGAAAAATGCAAGACACAGTTTGCACAATCGTGAATTACACCCCGAAAAGTTTCCATGGAACGAATGACCATTCGGTAGTCTTAAAAAACTGTTCTTTATACTATGCAAAGAACTGAACCAGCCAAAGAAGTGCGAAAAAATCTGCTTCACCCAAAATATCGAAAATGTCCGAGCAAGAAGACCTACGACAACATAATTTCCACCTAATCTCCGCGACTGAAAGAGGAGTTGCGGCACAGTTTGCGCAATCAGTTGAACAAAACACCCTGCTCATTTGAGGTGTCCAGTGACCAGGAGGCGAGAGGCTTCCTCGTTTCGGGGGTAGACTATGACAGGCTTCGGGTGAACCCTGTGTTTTCGAACCGTTCACTCCCGAAATACGCCCGGGTAAATTATATCCTTCCTGGTAAAATCGACCAGTCAGCCAGCTAGGAGAGCCGGTGCTTCGATCAAAGGGAGAGAGAGGGACACACGCGCGTTTATAGTTACACGAGCCCCGTGCCCGTGGTTGCCTGCACGGAATTGTCGCGATCCAGGTGTCTGTTCTCGCGTTTCTACGCTCGAAATCGTGATCCGGGCCGGATTAAACGCAGAGCGGGACACGCCTTCGGAGCGGCCAACGAGCCGCGGTTTTACTTTGCTTTAAATCCAAAAGGTCCTCGACGCGGCTCTCTACCGAGAAATACGCTCGTCGGTTCACCGGTGCACGTGGCCCCCCACCGGACGGAATTATTAAGGGAATATTTTTACGGCCAGTTGTTGTGCTCTTGTTGGATCATCCGCTGCGATTATGTTGCCTTACGGTGAGTTACTTTGATGGATCTCGCGGTAAAATGTGTCGAGTGGAGGAAGGATCGGGGATTTGTAGGTGACGTTTACTTATGGATACATTTTCTGTGCGTTAGGTGTGTTTCGAATGACAATTATTAGTTGAAGTTGAAAATATTAAAAAAAAAAACGAAGTGCACTTTTTTCGTAAGATTGTACGTTTCCTGGAGATTCAGCAGAAAATGGTGCATAAATAGTGAGTTTGTTGGTACAACGATTTATCGGAAATTTAATTCAAAGTTAGGCCACCTAATGTATTTTACATGACAATCATTTATTTTTTATATTATAATTTAGTGTGTATTTCCAATATATAAAGGGTAACTTTTATGCGTTTAAAAGCCAGGTGTTTTTTGAATTACTATGTTTTGCCAGTGTATCCAAAAAATGTTCTGCTAAAAAAATATCATTGCTGCTTTAGCTGACACAATTCTTCCCAGAATATTCATAAATTTCAACGAGTACAATTTTTGCAATAACTTTCCAAATTTACTAATTCCCAACTAATTTTCTAAAATACTTGAAAGAGAAAACAACAAACCGATCAAAATCCAATACGTCACAAAACAACGTAAACGTTGCACAAGTGGCAAAGTCAAAGCACCCCTCGTTCGAGCTAACAAGACAAGAGCACAATCCAGCAGAGCAACATATTAATCTACTTCCAATTAAAATTCCCGCAAAACTCGAGCGAAAGCAGCTCTCGTTGGTTCCTCCCCGTTACAAAGGAATCCGGCTCTCAGCGTGTGGTGGGTCGGATATAGTCACGAAATCCCTCGATACGCGCTCTAATTTGGCCACTCACTTCCACGAAACAACCATCTAAGGGTTTGGTCGTGTGCCAGCGGGCGTGCGGGGTGCGTACGCACGCAGATCCGAACGTTGCAAAAAGGGTGCGTCTTTGTCGATGTGTCTTTGACACATCTGTTGGGGGTGAGCCAAGTCCGAAAACGTGGCCGGTACCCGCGACCGCACCTGGATAAACCGCCTGCAACAATCCTGCCAATGTGCACAAAGCACGCGTTCGTCGGTTCGTGAGCCGCGTCGGGAAATTACCGTTGCCAAATGGAATCAACGAGTGCAGTCGGTAGTCAGCGGTACCCTAATGCGTTTCCATCGAAACGCTATCTTCCACGAAACAGGCCTTTGTCGCATACTTCGTAGGTGGCCGACTGCTCTCGAGCCGAGCGTTCCTTTGTGGGACACGTGAAACTAGGGGACAAGGAGCAAATTGCATCTTCCTATCACTCGAATTCTTTTTTATTTATTTATGGATTAATGGGTGAGTTAAAAATTTCTTTAGGAGGAAATATTGAAGTTAAAGTTTGACGAATATTAGAATCCTATCTATTAGGTCGTCCTTTTTATAATTTAAACGAATATTTTCAAGAAATCTCTAAATTTGATAAAAAAAACGTAAACGCATTCTTGCTCTACAAGTCTTTCCTAATTTTCGTTAAAATATTTTTCGCTCTCAGTACGAACTTACGGGGTGACCTAATATACATATATCATTCGGTTAGATCAGATTATTGCAAGGTTGCTCTTACTGCATCTGTGTACAATAGGAAATCGATCTAGCGTCCTTGTGTTCCCAATCATACATTCTTCTTATCGTCTGAAGAATTATCAAGACGAGACATCGTCGGATTCACGTGTCTAAAAGCTTACACTCGCACCTGAGAGTCAACAAACCTCTCGGCTTCTAAACATAATAGATTCTATTGGTATTGGCTGGAATATCAAATCGAAGGGAGACACGACGGCTCGTTGGAATGACAATCACGCGGCGACGTCGTCGTCGTCGTCGTATAGTAGATTCGCGACGACTGTTTTGCACGAATAATTTTATATCATTATCCCTTTCGCGGCTTTCTTCGATTTTCATCGATACAGCAGTGGTGTGTTTTTCGTTGGTTCGATCCGCGCTGAAAGTTCAGCGGGAAAGCGACGACAGGAATTATTGTTGTCGGGAAAGATATTATTACGCGTCCGTCTGGGAAACTGGCCTTTGAATGAAATCCGCGAACGCGCCAGCGCGAACGACAGCGACAGACAGGCGGTCTTAATCACGTCTGGACCCGAAAGAGACGAGCCTCTACGAAAATAGTCGGTAGGTGGACCGCGAATAGTCTCCTTTGAGGCTTGCTCTCGCGATGAAAATCGCGTGTCGCGCCGCGTAATCGATGGCCGCTTGAAGCTCCACAGCCGCATAAATCCTCTCTACGCGGCTCACGTTTGCCAGAAACGCGGAAATCATCGACTCCCGTTTCCAGATTCATTATGCGAACACTCCTTGCTACTTGCTGTTCCCGTGCGAATTCGCGAAAGTAACCGCGAGGCTTATTAATTTCAGGATTATTAACATTCCAACCGTTCGCGGTCGTCGAGTGAAATTTACGACAGCTTTTGCACCTCTGGAGAACCTCTGGTTTCTGGGAAACTTCGATTCTATTTCGAAAGCTCTCGAATCTATATAGCTGTTCTAATCTCCACGAGTTATTATCGTGGTATTATTGATGGTTTACGATCTAACGTATTTGATTAATTTCTTGTCTTAACAGAGAACGCGAAGGTAAACGCAATTTTGATGTGAAAGAGTAACGTTGATACTGCTGGGTTTATCCATCGATGAAATCCAATCTTTGGTGTTGTGTATCGGGTATCCTAATCTTCTTATCGGAAATATTTGCTATTAAGGGTATCTTCATTTTCTTTTTTTTCTGAATGAAACGTCCGATTTTTCTTTATCGAGGTTTCTGATAGCGCATTCCGTGGCAAGTTCAACGACCCCCGACTCAAGGTGCCTCGAAGTTTCCATCGCACCTTTTGTCGAGATTCCCCTCTCACAATTGAAACGGCCATTGTACGTGAGACGTGATAAAGAACGTGAGACCTCCGTGAATGGTCTTCCCTTCCTATTAGCTTATCCAATTAGTTGAGCCTTAAATTTCGACCTTTAGCGACCTTGAGGTACCTTGAGGAGTGTGCGGTTCGTTGAACCGGTCTTGAGAGGCAAAGTGTCGGACACTAATAGAAAAGGTACACCTTCACCTGGCAAGAAAATCTTTCCATCAAATGGCAAACCTTCACGGCAAACATGTAATTCTAAAAATAGACGGAATATATTTATTCGTACATTTTAGGTGAGAATATTTGACAATTTAACGCGCGAACAGATCTTTTCGTTTTGGTATCTTTGCCAGTATGTAAACCTTTATCTACCATTTGTCACAACCGTAATCCCCCATCTTCTGGATTATAGCTAATACTTTTTGTATACAGATCACTGAATCATCGCGTTTATTACCTCGGTGTTTTAAAACATCTTAATAGGTGACCATTCTTTTTTCTTTTTTTTTTTTTCACCGAACCTTTGATCCGGGAGATCGTATCTGGAACCAGTTTACGTACGTCTATAATCATTAGCCTTTCAGATTTCTGTATCGAGATTGAATTTCAGAGTTCAGTGTGGGAAACAGATTCGTTTATACTAAAAGTGTGATTATAGCACTGACATATTGCTCTTTGAAAAATATGAAAGTGTGAGACAATATATTCTTCTGTATCGACACGATTCGTGGGACACTTTTATGTCATTTCTTTACTTTGATTTCTACTTTATAGCATATTAGTCATTTTTTTCCCTTTAATTTTTACTTTACAGAATATCAATCATTTTCACTTTTTATCTTTTACTTTCAATACCATAATTTAGACATTCGTTACAAGAGAGGACGCAGAACACGGAGCGAACTGAATCCTAAACCTTCCCAATCAAACGTTGAAACAGTCACGAGAAATCTCGTTGGAGTACTGTGTCGCGATCGGAAATTCACATTTCGAAAATACGATTCCGCGTAGAGCGAGCACGAATCTGTAATTAACGAGTGACGCGAGAGACATAGTTCGAAAGGCTCGATTCCACGAACGCGTGTCCTCCGGTTCGCGATGATCGTGGTAGGTGGGCCGCGGATGGATCCCCGTCGAGATGGAAACGGATGCACGGATATTGCGCTTTCCGCCACGGAATATCAGTCTTGCTGGCGAAGCGTCGGTCGCTTCTGACTGGCCGTACGCTGCGCTGGCCGTCTCCACGCTGATGGAGCGAGAAATTCGCGCGGACGTGTTCACCGGCTGCCGCGTCCCTCTCGAGACGAGGAGGCGACCGCTTCCTTGGAGGTCGATCGGATCTGTCCTGATTCCACCGAGCGCCACTCGAACCAGCCCCGATATCGCGATGATCATTAGAGCTGATACATCGAATCGCGTTCACGGCGATCCGAGGGTTAACTCCTCTACTGCTCTATTGGAAAAGCTCCAGGACCAATCGAGCGGAATACGAATTTTTCGTTTATTCGGAAATATCTGTTTTGTTGTGTTATGGCAGCTGTTTTGGAACTCGATTTTTCCGCTGGATTTTAGCTCATTTAGCGAAGTTTCTTTGGGACCTCCGTAGTGGAAGCTTTTGTCTGGGGAATAGGGAAATATCGCTCAGTGCTTGTGGAAATTTTGGTCGAAAAGTTAGAACAGCATCGAAGTGTGAATCGATGCGTTATTATAGTGGAAGTGTTCATGAATTCTGTCACGCAAACGTCTCGTGATACCAAAGTACTATTACAGTATTATATTAGGTCATCCCAAGCGAAAAATATTTTAATGAAAATCCAAGGAAACTTTATAGTCTTACCAGAGAAAAATAGGAAAAAATTGTAGAATTAGAAGGCCCTTTCGTTTTTTTTTTTTTTTTAAATCAAATTTAAAGGTTCGTTGGAAATATTGATCTAAATTATACATTTCGCCACGAATTTACGAGATGACCTAATACAACCAACGAAACTATTATTTTTACGGTTTTCGATTTTCAAGAGGACTTCATGTTTGAAGGATTTACTTATTGAACAGGTATGACACAATGGAAGGATGCAACGGTTGACTCGTTCCTGCGGCAACGCGACGGTTGAGAGGTTAGGTACAGAAGTTTTGAAGAACTGTTGCGAATTCTGGGGACTCGAATTTCTCGGAAAACTTATTTAAAGCATCTTTCAAGGAATAAGACCTCTTCTCTCTCCCCAGTGGTTACGTATTTTCACTTCTTCGTTCTTACGTACATGCATAAGATGAGCAATTAAATTCCCCGAAAAAAAATCTCAAACAAAAAAACTATAAAAACAGCTCTACCAATATTTTCCAGAAATATCTAGAAACTGATCTATTTAGCAATTATTCGACTCTAAACGATCTTCTACCAAGTTCATAATCGTGAGCAATCTGTTGGAATATCTCAATTCCCAGTGGAAACGTAAGCAAGCACGAGTCGATGTGCCTGTCGAGGGAGTAGAATGTGTTGGCAATTCCTTGAAGGGCTCATCGCTCACCGGGTTGTTGGAATTGCAAGGCACGAGTCGCGAGTCGGTCACTTTATCGGTCCTATCGATCGACGACGGGGGGAAGGATGGACTTCTCGTATGTATTTACCGCGAAATCCCAGATCGTTTGCTGTAAATCGTTTAATCGACACCTCGCGTGTCCCGGGACGATCCTTGGTACGAGCACAAGGTGGATCTTTAAGGGCCATCGATCACGGGCTCGTTGCGCGGACTAACAATGGATCCCGCTATCGTCTCGATCTCCGAGAGGATGACCTGATGGATCCTTCGCGCGACCAACGATGCATACTGGTTCATGCATATCGGTACTCGCGACCAAACAGATCCCGATCTTTACCGGGTATACCCTTCGAAATTTGCTTCTGAATCGAACATCGCCGTCCACTCTCGAATGCTAACGACGATTTTTCTTCGAAATTTGCAGCTGCGCTCACCTGGTCGCCGCGACTCGCGATTAATTCTGTCTGCGTTTTCTACTGTTCGTTTCCGGTGTGATGGTAAGATATCGTTTTAAGGTTTTTCGAGACAGCTGTTGATGTATCGAGAGAATAAACGGAGTATCGTGGAATTAGCGAGTTTCGCGGAGTTTATTCTTACGGGGAAGCTTGGTGTGTAGAGTGTGTATAATTACGAGAGGTGGTGTAAGTGGAAAAATTGGTTCGTTTACCCTGAATCGCATCGCGTGATGCTACCGTTGCATCATGCTTTCGAGAAACACCGAGTTCTCTCTCGTACTCTCGCCGCCTGTACACCGAAATGCTCTATTTTTGTCCGATACTCTATACTATCGCGCGTTACTAAAGAATAATAATCAAATCTGCGGTTCGTTAAAGTAAGAAAGAAAGGTTTGATGTTACTTCTATTTGAACTATGACAGTCGGTGCAGACTCGAAGTGCAATTGAAGGGCTGCAAATCACAATTTTTCAAGTACCAAATGGTAAAATTTAAGAAAAAGAGCGAAATGTGGAGAGACCTGTGGTTGACTTTTATTCAATTGTCGTGAAATTACTGTTCAGGAAGATTTAGTCACGTCAAATTTAATTATTGTTGTATTCAAACAGTATTTTCATTTTTGAATATTTCAAGATGTGCAAAATTGAAAAGCTCCAAACCACGTTTCAAGTACCGAAATTATAATTTCCTCGTATTCCTCCAACTATTGTCAATACACAAATGAATATTTCCAGGATTTCCTGGCCAAATGAATTTTTAGCCAAGATTGAAAAGATGCTTCTAAAATTGAAAGGTTTCAAACCACAACGTTTCAGGTACCAGAACTTAAAATTTCCTCGTTCCCTTCCAACTATTGTCAATACACAAATGAATATTTCGAGGATTTCCTGGCACAAATTAATTCTGTCTTCTCCTCCTGAACTACCAAAAATCGCCCAAACATCGACATCAACGGATACACAGCAGTACTTAGAAAATTCCGCACCCACAACCCTCCCAACTACCCTCCACAAAAACTCCAAGAGAAAAAAAAAAAATGCTCAAAAAACGAAGAAGAAAGGACGAAAGAAAATTCACACGTTCTATCAACGGGATCGAACGAGAGCGGTTTCTCGCGGTCGCGCGAGAATTCTCGACGCGCAACGCGGTCCGGAGCGAAGTCGAGCACAGGGCATGCACCCGTGAAATGCATCGGTTGCATCTCCCCTCCAGCGTGGCCGTCGTTCCGTGTGCCCTCCACAGGATACAGGGTGCCCCACCACGGTGCTTGACAAACACACATTCGTACACATTTATAGGCGGCAGGCCGGCGTCCTCCACCGCGTCCCTCTTTCAAGACAGCTGCCCCACGGGTACGAGTCCCCCCCACCCGTGCATCACGCTACGTTTCGTGCTGTGGTTTCTTCGTGGCTCCGAGCTTCTCTTCTATACCAGTGGTACGCGCCGACGACCGCTAGTCGACAGGCAACCGGTGGAGGAGGTGCTGCGCTCACACCGATCCGTTTAATACACGTTCTCTCCTCTGATAGTAGCGTGTCTTTACTTACGTTTTCGTATACTTTTTCGGATCGTTCGTGTTCTCCACGATCAGAAGCGTGTGTTCTCACCTGTGTGTTTCGAGTCTTGTCAGACAGCAGATCTACACTTGGATTGATAATTAGAAGTGGGACGTTCACGTTTTTTCTGACATCGGTGCGTGAACCTTTCTGTTTGAAGAAATTAGTCGGGAGGACTTGTAGATTGGGACCTTTAGTGATTATGAATCGCGACGTTGGTGAATGATACACAGTGATCGGTTTCGGAGTGACAGTAGGTGGGAATACTTGATCAGAGTGCTGTGAAACTATGCCGCAAACGTTGCCCCGGTGGTCGTGTTGGTTTTCGATCACGTACGACTGGTCCGCGTAGATCGTTGGTCGACCAACAACCGGAAGAGGAGCCGCGTCAATTACCACGGTCGCCAGTTCGTCTGACAGTAATTCCTATCGGTCTGCTCTGGATTTTGCTCGGTGTTTCCGTGAGCTTCGTATTGTGCGCAGTCTATCGTCTCCTTTTCTGTGCCTGTTTCGCGGTGGAGAAAAGTAACGAACAGAAGTGGGTAGAGCGACCGGTGGTGTTGCGTGTTGATACGCTTGCTTTAACCCGCTGGTTCGGTGAAAACTACGCCGTATCGCTTCTGATACGATACTTCGTGCCGTGTGTACGTTCCACATTACGCATTCTGTGCACCGTTTCTAGCTGTCGCGATATACAGTGAACTTGTTGGTTCTGCAAAACGGATATATATATATATATATCACCTGGTCGAACTATCGTCGAGGAATACGACGATTTCGCTGGATCTACGATCGAACGGAAGGTAAACAGGTGGAAGACACACGCGTTCGATCGTGATGTCGTGTAATTCGTGAATCGTATGTAGGTCGTGAGTATTTCCGACGTGACAGAGAGAGAAAACTGCACCTCGTTTTACGATAATTCAGCGAAATTCGTAGTTTCGAGCTGTTTGACGAATGATTGTGGGTTACTGTATCGGTGAACCGATGAATTACAACCGGAGAATACTCTGGACGAGTGCGATCGTTAACGAGCTAGTGGAAGCATTCGAAGACGAAATGAGATCGAGTCGCGTGAAGTTTGTCCGTGGTTTGTTGGTCGATCGATAAAACCGACGCTTGACGGGACGATTGGACGCTAGAGACGGATGGTAGCCATGAGTAGCGTGGGATTTTTCACGTTCGTGCGCCGCTGATGAAGGCTAGTTGCTGTCTGAGAAACGAAGAATTAAACGAGCAACGCTACGAATGTGTCGACATTGTCACTTGGGAAACATGAAAGGTAAAGAGAGTTGAATGATTAATTTTTGAAATTTGAAAAAATCGTATCTAAGACACGTCTCTTCGTATTTCGAACTAATTTGCATTTTCGAGTGGCTGTCAGTCGTTACACTTCGCTCGACGTTTTCCCCGCGCTTGGGAAAACGATAGAACTTGGTCGAAGCTCGTAGGAAATGAACTGAATCTAGAGTCTAAAGCGAGATCACAACATTTGCCGACACATGACGCGCGCTTGGCAGGCCCGATAAAGTTGGCAGGCGTTCGGTTTCGATCGCCTGTTCGGTGGCTCACACCGACGCCTTATCTTCGCCCGCTTTTTCGTAATTGAAGTCTGTATTTGCATCGCAAACAGCCGGGGCGAGAAAGCGGTCGAGTATCCGGGCTCCCGATGTCGCCGATGTGTTTCAAACTAATTTTACAACGGTGTCAGAAGCGTGCTGTATATTCTTGAACGCGATGTGACATCGTGAAAAGTGAAGTAGAAAGTCGAGTGTAGACGAATTGCTCTGTCGAACTCCTCGCGATCTTCGGGTTTTTTGAAATTTATTTTATTTTTGTAAAATACAGAGGTATAATAAACTTGTAGACGAATTGTCCCAGACGAGTGATCTTTGCTTACTTAGTTCACTTTCTTGGAATTTGTTTTTTTTTTTTTTTGTAAATCATCAAGGTACAATAAATTCTTTGACATTTAATATGTGGTAGGGACGAAGAGTGAATTGAACTGAATTGAAATATGTTGTCAATAAAAGTACAACCGTGCAAAGTAGCCGAAGTAGAAATTTTGAAAGAAAATAAAGATCGGTGAAAAATCAATATTTCTGTTAAAGTTATTTTCGTACGAGCATAATCTACTTCGCCCGAGGTACCCCGTATGGTGCAATATAGACGCGATTGTTATTTTTAAAAGCCTTTCTAAGAACGTTCAATTTAGAAAGTTGGAAAATTTTCTGTTGCTCGATATTAACAATAAAGTATTTATACTTCTCGTACGATAACTGTACGTCGAAAGAGAAACCCCGCGACAATGAGTTCAATTCCATTCAAATAAGATAACCTCGATCTCCGACGACAATTTTTTTTTGACAACCTTCTTTCGAAGCGGTGCCGCGTATCAAATCATACGTTCTCACAGGATCAGATCTGAACGCGATAAGGGAACCGAAACGATCGATTCCGTCCGAAAGACACGACTCTCACGTCGATGTTCCCGATCGCTTTTCGCTCCATTCACGTGTCGTTACTCGTTGTAATTCACACTCGGCTCCCCGGGCGTACACGTGTCGCTTCACATGCAAATCGATTTACGATAGCGTACTCCGCGTATCGCATTTTTATCACGGCGCAGAGATGAACGACACCGAATCGCCGATATCGGGGCTTGATAAAACTCGGTTGCACACAGGTGACACGCGGTCCATGCAGCGAAGAAGACGCTTCAAGCTGCGTTATCTGTCGTTGGTTATCGGAACTTTTCGCGAGATAAAGGAGCGAACGGTGCACGGAAATTAGAGGAAAATTCGAAGTTTCGTGTACAATCAAGCGGTAGGTTCGTGTCTCGACGTAAGACGACGTTGTTGCAAAGGCGTCACGGTTTAATTAGATTGTCCATGTAACGATCTGTCGAGTGAAATCATGGTCATCGAGGAAACGCTGACGGATCTAAGCGCTCTCTAGGTGTGTGTAGGTGTAACCGTAGCGCGGATCGAAGGCTCAAAAATGAGAGGTTGGCCTTCGTCGCGGTGATCTCTGCGCGATTTCTCAGCGTCCTACGATTTCGACGTCGTCCTTCCGTGTACAGGTGTCCGATCCGCGGCGATCGGTCAGCCTTCGTTACGTAAAGTCGGATCGAAATTCACGCTGGATGCTGAACGGCGGATCCAGTTGTACGTAATCCGCGGAGGCGAGTGCCTAAGCGCGGCCGTGAGAAAGCGAGGGACGATTCGATTGGAAGCCGAACTTCGTGAGGTTCGATTTACGGGCGTATTATTATGAATGGCAAGAGGCTGGATTTGCACGATCCGGGAGATTTACGAGGCTACCATAGCGTCAAATGAGAATATCTCCGTGGGCCGCGAATTACCGCGGTAATTTGAACGCTGTCGCCGCGGAGACTTGAACGAGCGAACCCCGGTGTCGGCGGTACGCTTGGAAACGTCGATTATAGACGTCGGAGATGTCGCTTCGAGAATGGATGCCCGCCAGATGGATTGTCGTGACACGCGGTAGCTTGGAACGGTAGCTCGGATGATGCGCGTGAAACGGCGCTGGGAAATGTTACGACGGTATCCGTTGTAATTACTGTTTAAATGTCACCGCGAAGGAGCCCAGGCCGATGTGAAATTGAGTCGACCGAAAGACGTGTTTTCCGGGACACCTGGGACTAATCGATTTTGAGAAAAGGCGTTCGTGTAGTTTTGTTCGAGAGGATTTTTAGGGAAGCCTAAGTGAGAAGCCTGGGGTGAGAAAATGTCTTAATAATTGATAGATAATTGCTTTTGCGTTAGAAAGTAATTAACCCTCTCGTGACTGAATTACTCTTTTTAACAATTTATTCTTTATCTATGGATCCAAGATTTGTCTGTAATGGACAATAAATTGAGATGAATTTTTGTTGGAATTCTCAAGTGGGACGAAATTTAGTTAAATCTTCGTAAAATTTGTACGAACGTTCGTTCGAAGATCGTAACCATTTTCCAGAATTTCAATTCGTTCGAAAAATTTGTCAAATTGAGAATCGTGTAAACAGTGTCCAAGAAGCGACCTGGAATTTAGTAGAACAAGGTCGTAAACTTCAACGGGTGAATCATCGTTCGAAAATTAGCGCGCGATCGCAATGAAACACGTAATAAGCGTACGAATTTTCGCGTCTGAAATTATGCCAATCGAGCGTGACGCGTTTGTGACGCAACACGTATCGATTGTTCGTTTACAAGCGAACCGTAGCCTTCTAAACGCCACAGGGCGCGCGACGGACTTATCATTCGTTTCGTAATAACGAGGAATTATCAGATAATTCATTGTTGCAACTGGTTGGCTGTGTGTTCGTTTGCACGGCTCGAGCGTAGCCGGTTTAAAGGTCGCGCGACACGTTCGAGTCCAATGTCAAGGGTCGATCTTCACGGCTGACATCGATACGGGTAATTTGTCGCGCGCGGCGAGTAATCGCGATGAATCTGCACGAACTCGATTGCTACGTTACGTTTGACGGATCGACGGCGTGTATCGCGCGGGAATCTTGATCGATGATTAATGAACGGAAGTATCGAACGACAGGGAAACCTTGTCGGTCACTTTGGAGTCGAAACCTGTCGTTTTATCTGTGTACTGTAAGATTTGCACGATCTTCAAATTTTGAAATTACATTTCAATTTGGCGAATTCTAGAAAATTATACTCTGCCTAGGTAATTAGGGCTGTTACGAGAATTTGAATATTCTGTGTATTCGAAATGTCCAAAATCTTCGACTTTATCGGAATTGTCAGAATAATGAATTCGTATTGCAAATTATCCGAATTATTCTCATAGTTGAACTGTTCAATGTTTTATTTCAAACGTTGTTCGTAAACATCGTAAGCAATCGTAAACATTACCAACACAGTTAGGTTCTCTTTTCAGTCGTTGAAGACAAAAAATAATACTAAGTTACTTTGGGAAAGGTGAGTAAACTCGGGAAAATCAAGACTACAAGAGTAACACAAGTAAAACATTCTGTTTTCAAAATCCATCATTTATTGCGAAATTTTACACTTTGCCAGTAACAATTTCTACATTTGTCATAAAGTTACTCCCTTGATAACTCAACGTTACAAAAGGCAATTTGATTAGTCATTTTCACTTTAGCGAGGCGTGAAACGCTAGCATTTAGAACGCGAAATTAAGCACACCATTCATACTTTACACGCGCCATTCATTACAATAGCGCGCATTGAACGATTTAAATCAAGCAGATGAAGTGGTCACGCTGTAAATCCACTCTGCGCCATAATATACCGCTCCCCTGAAAATGACAACCATCGAAAATCGTGCGCGTACTCTGTCGTGACATCAGTCATTCAGCATTAGTTCCAGCATCCATTACCGAATCATCTTCAATTATATTCCAAGCTACGGATGCTCGATCGCCCCGTGTCCATCGAAATGGCCAACGCCAGGCTGCCCGAGCGAAATTTTCCAAACTGTTTCACGCTCGATTAAACGCACGCACCCGTTCACTCCACGTCCATTCATTTCGCGCGGCAGGTAACAAACGTCCTCGCGGCGTGATGCAATCTTCCAAGGTTAACATTTTACGTCGCGGAGAAATCGCCACCCTGGTTCTCGCTTATAATACATACTTAGCTACTACTACTACTGTACAGGTTTACAAAAGTAGCTCTGCTTCATTTAGTTTGGACGTATGTACCGTGTATGTAGAGCTCAGGAGTTTGCCCCTGGAAGGAATGCGGGTATGATTAGGTCGTTTCGCCATAAGGCCACGTTCTCGAACACAATCATAGAAATAAGGCACGCGTATTGTTGTTATTGTCCGAACGCGATGATATCGACGAATTGGATGAGATCGCGTGGCGGAAGATTTGAGCGATGCGGGCAAAGTAGCCCTTTTTTGCCCGTATGCCGCCCCGAGGGCAAAATCCTGAGCACCGTAGAGTATTGTGCAGAGCTGAGAACTTGGCGTGCGGAAGAAATGCAGGACTGAATGGGTTATTTCTCCGTAGGCCCACGTTTCTGATACAATAATCGGATCACATAGCACCTCGTGGCGGAAAATTTGAGCGGTGCGGGCAAAGCAGCCCTTTTTTGCCCGTGTGCCGCCCCGGGGGCAAACTCCTGAGCACCGCTCAGGACTGTGCAGAGCTGAGAAGTTTGCGTACGGAAGAAATTCGGATCTCATTGGGTTATGTCTCCATTGGCCTACTTTTCTACTATAGTAATCGGATCACATAGCACCTCGTGGCGAAAGATGCGGGCAAAGTAGCCCTTTTTTGCCCTTACGCCTCCCCGAGGGCAAACTCCTGAGCTCCGCTCAGTACTACTTACGTCGTCCACAGAGGGGAACGATACGCGTGTCGTTGGACTTGAGTCGTTAGAAACACGCCCGTGCGACATTAGTTTCGCACGGTGAGTCAGTAGAGCTGACCGTTGCTCGGGTCGTGGCACCCATAAACATGTCCCGTGCAATGCAGCTGGACAGGCGACACTGCGGTGCGTTGCAGCGACCCAGATGCCAAAAGCGGGAGAGAAGGTATGGCGCGAGTTACTAAATAACAGGTTCTACCCTAACCGCAGACCAGCGAGCAGCCCTCTCCTGTTCGCGCGAGATGCCACGAACCGACACCGGTATTAATATTTATAAATGCCACCTCGGATGAGTCGAGAGTGTAATCGTTTCCGTGGTATTTCTGATCGGTGACGATCCTCGTTGCTCTTCTCTTTTTTTCTTCCTCATCTTCGATTAAAAAGGTGTGTGTATGTGTATGTGTGTGGTATTCCCGTACGTTGTTTCGATCGATACACGATTCGCCGTTGCTTCCTCCAGACATATCGGGTATCTTTGAATGTGAAGGTGTGTTCGTTGGTTTATCGAATTTTTGCACCTTCCCAGGTTCTCTTATCTGTTCGCTGCCCCTTTGAGATTCTCCCGGGTGCTTGCTTCTCTCTCTCTCTCTCAAGAGAGAGTAATCAGTATGTAAATAAATGGTCAGAGCAAGCCGCTACCGAGAAACACGTTAGCCACGCCGGACAAGAGACACGCGGTGTGTGCAGCGATGTCGCAACAACCCAGATGCCAAATGCAGAGGAAAGAATGGCGCAAGTTTCTAAATAAAAGGCTGGTACCCTTAACCGCAGGAATGTTTTGCACGGCTCTCGGTGAGATGCCGTGGTAAAAAGTTACGAAACTCGCGGACTATTTTTAGACGATCGGCAGAGAGCAAAGAGGCAGGCCAGAGGCGGCGCGGTTTCAGCAACGTTACGATTTCTGAAGCGGAGCCAGGAGGCCGGCAAGACGCGTCCGCCTTCGGCGCGATCGTTTATCTGTTCGTTTCTTATCGAAGAGAGTCTCTCTCTTGAAATATTCATTGCCGGAATATTTTACGCCCGCCACTTTCGATTTGATAAATACGTCCGGCGGAATTCAGAATGCGCGCGCGGCAATTAAGCGAGACGCCAATCCGTAAATTGATTTCCGTGGAAAAATCGGTTGGGTTACGGACGGTTTAGAGGACGATAAATAATAGGCTACGGTAGCTCGGGATCCTGCTAGTACGTCTGTTACATTCGACACGCGTGTTTCGATCTTCAGGACTAATATCTGTTCCGTTTATTAACGTTCGAGTTTATACGTTTCAGTGTAATAGAGGTTTTATTTAACGTCGAAGAAGAAACGGTTGCTTCTCCTTCGCTTCTTAGATGTGTTATTATGATACAAACGTAGATAAATCACATTAAAGACGATTAACGTTGAAATGAATTTACTGGACGTTGATTACAGATGAACGAGTAAAATTTCGACGCAAAGTGTATTGTTCATAATTCGAAATTTATTTGTAACAAAGTTATTTACCCAAAAAATCTAAAAAAAAAAAATCCGCAATAACGTAGAACTATTTTTACGAAAAAGTAGTCGAAAATGGAACCACCAAAACCCAAGTAAAAACGTCTAAATATCCCGAAACGAAAAACACACGACAGACCACTTTCACGATCACTTGTACAAATATACGTTACTCGAAAATTGAAGTAGCACATGGTCCTTGGAAAGTACATCTGAAGCTGGTAAGCACCCCCAGCGAACGCTAAAAACAAGCGCTCCGCTCGTAAATCAGCCACCAGGAGTAGAGTCCGCGTTACGGTTCAACCGGCGTACGGTTCTAAGGTTAACGACAGAGCGTGCAGCTACCGGGGTTCGCTGAAACATCAAACCGGAGGCGTCGAAACGGCTGGGGGACCGTTTTGCTCGGTGCAACTGATCGCGATATCCGCTCGAAACATGATAATTCCACGGAGAAGCGAATCTGCGGCTCGCCTGGAATCGGCAGACGAAACCGATCGACGATCTCCCTCTCTTTCATGGATCGTGTCGGTTGGCGGGGATCGCGTGAGAAAATCCGATCCACGCTTGCTCTGACGTAGAGCTCTCCACTCTTCGCCGCGTTCTCGTTGCACCGGTTCCAGCGTGCACGGCAAAACAAACGCGTTTCCAGGGGGAGAAGACTCGCGCGAGCGTTCCTACGGCCGCGTATTAGCGCACGTACAGACTGGACGATCGTAACTCAGGCCAGGCTCTCTCGCGATCGAACCGCACTATGAATAGTAGCTAATTGACCCAGTTGAACTCCAGTCGGCCGGCGCAAGCCACGATATAAATACGATACCGATACGAACAGAGCCGATATACAGAGGAGGTTCGATGGGTTTCAGACCAACGTCTCTATGTGCTTTCCGCTTTTTCGAGCGAAACGCCGGAGACCGGCGGGCGAGCTTGAAGAGCCGGAGGCTTGAAGGGTTCGGCCTGGCCGATCAACGGGGGAATCGTGCTCGGAAGTGGAATTAATACGGAATTTGAAGGACCTTTTTCTTCTGATATCAAGTGGGTGTATTTGTCAGTCTGGAGTTGAATGCTTTTAACGTGTAATTGGTGACTTTGCTGCGGAAAGCGGAGAGAATTTGTGAAAATTGAGTTTCAGGTATCGTTGAAAGTGAATGAAAATTCTGAATTGATTGCAGCAGAGAAAGAGGAAGGTTCGATAATTCAGTCGCGAGTTGATAGGATGCTGTACTTCCTTCTTCATAATTTTCAAAAAATTGTGAAGATGGTGCAAAATGAAAGTTACGTTTTCATGCATAAAATAATGGCGATTCTTACTCAATTTGGTGAAAAAATTCAACAGCTCCAAAATTAAAGAAAAAATTATATTACGTGTTCTAAGCAGAGTGCCAATTAGATAGTATTTTTCAACCCTGTCGTATTCGAGTCTTCATTGATAAGATCGAAACGCAGGCATGAATGAGAGTGGCCCTCGTGGGAATCGAGTTACGATACGGTAGATAAATGAGATCATGTTTGGACCAGTTTCGGTTTCAATGGAGTTTATAACATATGTGTAGTACAGTGTGTTTTGGATGTTTTATAACAGCAGCAGCAAAGTGATACTGCGAAAGGGTGGTTTGTGAAAGAATCAAGTTACGAGATTTCGGGTTTGGGAAATATGGGGGATTCTTCTCTTAGAGAAGAAGAGTTTCGATTTCACTCGTCTCTCTGTTTGATCACATGTTCGGTGCAATCTGCAGTGTGTCTTTTTTTCCTCTCCAACGTTTATTTCAACCTATATCGTTTCCACGTGTAATACGTGAAACGCGAAACTTTCATCGTAGAATTCCCTTTCCATACAGAAGGTTAAGCATACAGAAATAGAAAACAACTATTGCGTGTACAACAGACAGTTTTTATCGACCATGCTTCTATCTTTAGCTGTACTACTTTTTAACCTTCCTAGAGTCTGAAGTACTCCGCCATTATATTTAGCATAATCGTACGTGCTCTCGAATATATTTGCAAATTCTCAACTGTATCAAAGCGTGCACGAATCTGGAGCTTTTAGTCTTCAAAGCACGTTGTAACTTATTTCAAATTCCTTTTCAAACGTTCCACTGGAGATGGGACGAAAAAGTTGCACGAACCATTACTAAACAAAAAAAGATGCAACTCGTACCAATCAATTTTCCTATTCAAATAAGCACCTACTACGTGAAATAAATCCCAGAAAAATAATTAAGTAAGAATTCACAAAGAAATTCCATATTTATAGCAGGGAGAAAAATATAGTTTCTCGGCTGACGAAACTTCTTCTTAAAAGAAGTCGACCGCGGTGGATCCCGTGGATCTTTCCATAGATCACTTGGCATGTTGCGAACCGATAAATGGCTGGGTGGAAGGATCAAGAGATCACGAGATCTAAAGATCGAGGGACACGCACGGGCCTGACGGTATAGAGGCTGTACAGTTCTCGTGATAAATCCAACTCGAGTTACAGAAGATTTATATTGATCATCCCTGCGGTGCAATCTCGGTGACCCACTTTCATGGTCGCACGTGTGCACTAAAAGAGGATCGATAGTTAATTAAGTTACCATAGTTACCATCTTTCAATAGCGTCGATTTAGCGTGGCGATCGATGATTCACGGCGATACACGATCGACGTGAAAAATGTGCGTGGACAGCATTGACGTCATATTCGAGTTTATGGTCGGGTACCGTGCGTCGTTTCGTTGATTCCGGCTCGCGGGAGGATCGGTCTGCGGTGGGTCGCAATCGAATATACATATTCCCTCGACGAAATAGACACCGATGGATTTCTTCTCCTTTCAGAGAGAAGGTTTTTCGTGGTGGACGGCACGTAAAGTGTTTTTCAACGCGAAAAGAATCGGTATTGCACGGTGATCGATGCTCGTTTAAAGGGGTTACCACGAGAGAGAATGAAAAAAAGGTTTGATTGCGTAAAACGACGGGGGAGATCATCGGTGTCCTCTACCTCGTGGTATCGGCTTTCGAGGCACACGATACGTTTGTCACACCCGGCAAATCGCCGTTTAACATTCGTACACCTTTAATTCGACTCGCACGGTGCTCGGCAGAAGAAGAATTTTACGATGATGTTCGCGTTGATGTAAGCGTTATGTTCACTTGCATTCACGACTCGGTGAAATCAAACTCACGGTCGACGAGCATGCTCATTTCATTCTTAATGATCGCTGTTACGAAACGTTCTCTACGTTCCATTCGTAACGTGTACGATTCGCGCGTAATCTTGAAAAATTGCGGTTAATCCTTAAATATCGAGTAATATCATACGAAATAAAATTCCGTAGATGTTCAATTATCACGAACCATCTCTCCTGTCCGGATACAAATCTCAGATTTATCTCCGCGAACGTAAGAAATTTCGTTTAATTTACTCCCCGTTAGATCTCTTCGTTTTACCATAGGTGAACCAGAGGAACGTTGGTTCGCGTACGTTATCAGCCGGATCGTGGTTTAACAGTTTCTTTCTCACGGAGATTCCCGCGGATCGATTTGCGAAAGAGAGCGAGACGCGGCGGGGAGAGGCGGGTACACGTTTATTTAAACTGGCCGCGCGCGATTATCTGAAATTGTTAACTCCAATTATCCATGCCGCGCCGTTAATATTTATTGATTACGCTAATAACGGGCGGCGAGTGAGTGAAACCCAGTCCCCGCGAATGCTAATTGATACGTCAGGCGAGAGGCGGTGAGCGGCGGAGGTTTTTCCCCCCTTCCGCGGAACGCTCGGGCAATTAGTACATCCAGGAAGCGAGAGCGTAATCGGGCAATCGTTAACGTTAATCTATCGATCGTGTAGAGCCAGGAGAGTTATCGGGCAACGATTTCGTTATGATCACGGCGCCGTGATGCGCCTCGGTTATCCCGGTTTAATGGAAACTATCGGTGTGTCTGCGTTTGCGAGCGTAGAGACCGAACGTTGGGGAAAAAGTGGACACGTGAAACACGGATAATGAGCCGACGTGTTCATTAAATATAAACGTCGCGAAACTGCACGAGCCCAGATCTCCTTTTTTTCTCTCTCTCTCTCTCTCTCTCTTTCTCTCGAGTGTGTCTGTGTGTGTAAAAGAGAGAGACCCCATGGTCGGGATCGTTGTAAATCGCCGACCGGCAGCTCGATTGATTTATTCATTAGAAAGTGCCTGCTGAAAGTTTTTTCTTCCCTTGGGTGTTGACCATTTTTAACGACCATAACGATCCACGATGATTGCTTGTTTTTTTCGCTTTTTCCTTTTTTTCTAGAAATTTTCAGTGCCAATTTTCGAGCTTCGTGGGTGATTTATTAGGTGTGATAACAAGTAATTTATTGTTTTTGTTCTTTTTGTTAGGGCGAAGCTTGTGGGTTCGTTGAGATCGTAAGCTGATTGATTTTAACTTGAAGAATCAATTGTAGTAACGATGATGACAAATCGATAAGGAATATCAATAGGGAAAAATGTGGATCAATATGTTCTTTTCTTAGTAAGAACGTCGTGTCGCGTGATGTACGCAAATATTGGTTTAAACGTGTCAAACGATGTCGATCTTGACGATAGCGAACGATCAGGTGGCTCTGAAAGATGTGGTAACAAAAATTTGCAAAATTCACCGAGCTGATATTTTCAAAAATAAATATGTTCAATTTGATAATATAATAAAAGAGTGAATTATTCGTTGGCACACCTGGTACGTAGAATTTGAAGAATTATACAAGCATTTAAAATTTCTGCTAAATTAATTATTTATCAGCGGGAAAAGTAAAGTGTTCGACGATATCTTCTATCGGTACACGAATACGTTGGCCTGTTTGCGAGAGGGTGGTCCAACTCTTGAATCATTTATCACAGAGAAAGTGGATACCGATCTCAGGGAAGGGTTTTCATATTAATGAGTTCATCGAAAGTGGTCTCAGGGCGTATGTAAATTCATTTACGTCACGTGGCGTAGTTTAATTTCCTGATTATCGCGGGAACTTGCATCACGAAAGGGAATCGCCTCTATATCCGTTACTATTAGCGGCGTGAGACTTTTCTAGAGAAAGTACCGTTAACCCGGTACGACGTCATAATTCGAATAAAATCTAGCGACTAATGTAACGGTGGCGAAACGAGATACCGTGCTGACTCTATTCAATTTCATATAACCAAGTTAGTTGCTTTTCGATAATCATCTTTCGCTTAATTACCCTGGATCCAGGTGTTCGTTTAAATAACCAACGTGTATCCTGCGGAATCTTTTCTTCGCCTTACGCGTTAATTACCACGAATTAACAGTACAATTCGTAGTAATTTCTTCCAACACCTTCGTTCTATGTAACACCGTCGGTGTGTGTGTGTGTACAAAAGGAAGGTAATTAAACGTTTAGAAAGTAAAAGAATGGAAAAGAGGAAAGTATCGAGTATTTGAAAAATACAAACGGTGTGTGTGCGAACCATGGAGAAAAAAGTTTCACGGGATTTCTCCTTGTGATTTCTCAAAATTTCTCGTTCGATAATTTATCAAGAAAGATACCGAATCTGACACACCGTTCATTTTTCATATTTCTCGGAATACTTCACGCGGCGTTTCCAGACAGAAGCAACAAATTCATTTAAGACTCTCTACCTGAGCCAGGCCATTCTTCATCCCGCATGAAATTTCATAGTTACACACCGCGCATTCTTTCCAATATCCTATCGACGATTTCGTAACTTCGTCTTTTTCTTGAACGAAAAAGAAACACTTCACCTTCGTCGAAACTTGGCGATACTCCGATGAAGCGGAGAAAAACCGCAGGCGAAAGACAGAAAGAAGAGCAAAGAGATAAAAATGGACACTTCGCAATCGGAGGAACGTTCTGTGCGGACGTTAATGGATCGTCCCGATCGATCCGTGGTTCCGAGCTGAGATCATAGATCTGAGATCTGGTTCAGAAGATCTGGGTCGACGTTGCGCAAGCCGCGATGGAGGCCATCCGAAGTTTCAACGCGGCATCCGCGACCACGTATTCCAGCAGTGCTCACGACGGGAACAAAAGGGGACAAAGACGGATGGCCAGAGCGAAATCGGCGAAGAATAATGTCACCTGTGCCACCAACGAGGCTGCACGAAATTTCGGGTGAAAGCCGATAAGGGATAAAATAACGGAACACGGGCGAAACGTATCGACGTTTCGCGAAGCCGACTTCGAGGAGAAAAAGTCGTACAAAAGTCCCCTTTGTGTCGCTTTTTTCTCTCTCCCGTTTCTCCCGACCTGAGATTCTTCACGGCGATTCTCCACCTTATGGCTAACCATACATCTTGCATTTCTTCGAATTCTTACCTACGTCAGAACCCACAATTGTCTCGTTTACGCGCTGCCATAACAGTTTGATAGATATTCTCGGAATAACCACGAACTCGCGTCCGCTGATAGCAATCGTGTGCTCCATTTTCATCGGAACCTGATTTTTTTCATTTTAAAGGAACGTTTTCTTGAATATTTCTCGGAGAATCAAGGTGAAAAGAAATTTTCGAAGACATTTCGAGCTAATTAGAATATTTTCCAGACAAGTCTAGCTGCATCAGAAATAAATTCTAAGAACTAACTAACGAACTAACTCATAATCTTTAAAACGCTCTTCAGTAGAATCGTAGACTTTTTCTTGGAAGTCACTGAAAACTTTATGCAAATGAATCGACTACAATTTGATCATTTCAATTCTGAACGTTTAAAGACGCAAGCAGTACGGTGGATTTGTATTTCTCTCGCGCAACGTAGTCGATATGAGAAAAATATGGAAAAACTAAAACAGATACTTTTGCCAGTTATTCCCGCCCCCCTGAAAATCTCAACAAACGAACGCAATCTACTTTGCAGCAAAAAGCGTCTCGAAGCAGCAAGAAGCAGACTCGTCGATCGATACAATCGCATCATTAGGAGCAAATTACGTGTCTAAACGCAGTCGAAACTTCGACAGGCGTGCCCCTCTGAAATGATTTACGCCTTGATCGTTAATCAAATAATTGGGAGAGTGGTATCGTGATCGTGTCGCAGAGTAGAGCAATAGGATGGTCGATTTTCAAACGTGCAAATGCACATCGGAGTCGAACAAACGAAGATCTTGAATGGGCCTGGTCGGTGTCCACTTAGCCCGCGGGGCATTAATCTCCTCGTAAACTCGATGGGGCCCATAAAATGCTGGCCGCGGCCATTGTCGAGAGGGCCTGCTATTGCTGCTTCTCTATTTTTCCGAACGCGGTAGCGCTCGTTTAAATTCAATTAGAAACGGAGAACGATCGGAACGCACGCGTGGTTTTAATTGATTTTACTAGCCATTATTTCAATTAGACTGACATCTACGCTGGAAAGGGCGGTACAGGTTTATCGGTAGAGGTATGCAGACGAAGCGTGTTGCTTCTTGATAAATAGTCACAATGATGTAGTCTCTTACTGGAGGATTCGAGGAGCGTTTAACCTTTCAACAATGTCACGAAAATTGCAAAATGTTCGTTATTTAATTCCTGTTTCATCGTTACTCGAATGTGCACATTTTCAATTTTTGCGCAAATATCGAGACGACTGTGACTAAAACAGAAGAAGATAATCAAAATTTATTGCATAATGAAAATCTAAATCTCGAGTAAAATCTGACGTCTGCGAGAAAATTTGTCTTCAGGAGTAAAGATAGTTAAAAGGAGAACACTTAATTAATATGAAAGAGTTTGTTTCGTGTCGCTGTGTTAAGCGTCGGTTAACCAGAGACTTCAACGCCTGTTTTCTGTTTCCTTCCAGATTATCAGTTCCCAATAGATGTTTCTGGCGTAGCGAAGGACCATCCCTTCCTCGAGGCTGATTCCCTGCAGAGTCTGTTTCGGCGATTGCACGCCCTTAACCGGTGCGCTAACATGAAGATCGATACGCATCACACGCACAGCACTAGCCACAGCAAAAGCGTAAGTAGTCACCAGAAACATTCAAAACTCGCGATATTTCCTCCAACCCTTTGACTGTGAAAAAACAGTCATTCACCATTCTACAAAACGATTTCTCTCTATAAAACCGTTAATAAAAAAAGAACACTCACTCAAAGGTAAAATAGAATAAATAAACCGCAAAAATACAATTTTTGCCACTAACAAAAATATCGAAAGGAAAGTTACGATATCCTTCTCGAAGTAAAAAAAAAAAAAAACATGAGGAATAATTTCGGAATTTTCTTCTCCAAACGAAACGTCGTATTCCGTCTTACTTCTCAACGTTCCTTTCGCGTTACATTTATCTCACCGTGTCGTCTTTGGAGGGGAACTCGTTGCTCGTTTTTAAACATGCAGAGACCCCTTTTGAAGCTCTACCCGGCTGGCAGATCCGAAGAGGAGAGGATCTCGAAAAGGCGGAAATACCAGTCTAGATCAGGAATATCAGGACGGCAGAGTCTCGGGGTGCGCCGCGACAAGGGTTCTTCTACCTAAATGCTTCTTAGAATCCCACGGTTTTCAGCCACGGCCCTTTCAAGGATCACGTTCCTCCTTGAACTTCCGCGGTCTGTCGAGATTATCTGTTTGAACGCGGTCTCGTTCCTGAAATTTTCGGAAAGTCGCTTTGTCGCCCGGCTTCCGAAAGGATTCGTCATCCTTGCCCCCTCCCTACACCTCACCCCCGTGGTAATCTCTTGATTTTTCGAGAGCCGCAAGAATGTCAAATATTTGACGTTGATCTAAGACCCTCTGCGGCGAAATTCGTCCGGCAAAAACTCACCTCTCCACCTTCGAATTAACCGTTTTTACCCGGCCGGAAAAGGAACAGGTTGGCCAAGTTTTTTTTTTGCAGGCAATGGCACAATTTAAACCAATCGTCTAATTTTCTACTTGAAAATTCTGCCTCGAACGTGTACCATTATCGACAAGTAGACCTTCAATTTTTTTTACATGTCCATTGTACCGAGATTTCTCTCAGCTATCCGACACTTCACGGTGTATCTTTTCTTGTTCTATCTCGTAGATATACATACGATCTTAGGCAACACTCATGGAGAAACGGCAAGTGTAAAATTTATTCCTCGAACACGGTTGAAAGTTTTATAAATTTTTCCAGTAAAAGTAACAGGAAAAAAGTCGTAGTATACGCTGATCAAATTCAAAGCTCTCTCTTTGCGCTCGGAGGTTCCTGTAAAAATTCACATTTTCTAATTACCGAATTTTACTTTCTCGAGTGTTAATTGAAGAGCCGACCAAGTGATCAAAAATTTCTTCGTAAATCTGCAAGGTTGAGCAGGTACGAGCATCGACTAATTCCGTCTTCGACATATTTTCCATTCGAGTAAAATAAATTGCAGCGTCGACGGGACGGCGTTTCGTCATTCCATCGTCTGTGTTCCACCAAACGGCGACGGCTCCGCGCGTACGCCTCGTTATCTCGAATCTCTTTCTCCGACGGCTAATTGCAGGCTCGAGCCTATCGGAATTCAACGAGTTATGACACGTTTCCAGCGTGTATGGTCATTGTTATGCGGGGCCCTCGACTGTCTTGCGCTATTCTTACGATTTGCTTGAGGACGAACGTACGAATGGAATACAAACTAACGAGCGTCACGTGACCGGGATAAGACCGGAGTTAATTACCGTGGAAAGTGTTGCCAGCCATGGTGGAACGTCTTCTTCGTGGCATGTTGTAAGAAAATGGCGTTGAAGTTCACCTTCTCCGATTATTTCACGAGGAAGAACGAGAAAGATCGCTGCTCCTGATCCTGTGGTCTTCGATTCAATTTGCATTTCGCATAATTTGGTCATTAGAGGAACTTGTTTTTCGATTAGCGAGTTTTCGAGGTAATTGATGGAAGAACGATAGGGATTTTTTAGAGAGAGGACAAATGTGAACGAGGTTAGTCCAATTTGTTACTCGATTCGTTTCGAATTTCGTATATTTGGCTCGTTATAGAAGGTTGCTCTTTAATTAGACATTTCTGGAGAATACGTATTTGATGGGAAAAGGGCAATTATGATTTTAGATATACGAATGGTTTATAAAGAGAATGTTTGTTACTCGATTCTGTATAATTGGCTCATTATAGAATGTCGTTTTTCGATCAGAGATTTTTAGTGATACTTTGGTACGCATTTCGTAGAAAAAGCACAATTACTTCGTTGGTAACTCCTTTTAGTTACTCGATTCGTTTTGCATTCTTTACAATTCGGTCATTTCTCAGTTGAAATTTTTTAAAGATAATTGATCTAAGAACGATACATATTTCACGAAGAAAGGAAACATAAAAGAATTACCAACAAAGCGAACGAAATAATTCCACCGTCCAACAATGACATTTAAAGAGAAGATTCCGCGCGATTGATAGGGCGGTGAAGAAAAGAAGAAAATGTTCAACCCATATTCAACCGTTTACTCGGCTAGCCAAGGGCAACTAAAAATATCCAAGCTATTCCTCGATTTTCCAACCGTCTATAAAGTTCTCTCACGAGTGTGTAAAAACAAGTGTCTCTCATCTGCCTGGAATATTTAAACAATTTACACTCGTCGGCGGAGTAGGTTCAACAATCATTCCCTCGATCACACACGGTGGTTTATTCCTTCGCAAGCGAAAACCGCATCTGGCTACCAAGAGCCTCGCCGTCGTCGTCGGGTTCGATAAAATAATTCCATTTACCGTCTCGCAATTACCCCAAATCGAGCGTGTTCATAAACTTTCATAAAAAGCAGTCGCGCGTGGTACAATGGGCACATGCAACCACGAAGATTGAAACGGAAGAATAACCGAGGAAATTGAATCGAGAGAGAGAGAGAGAGGTCGACCCTGGGGCCTCGCTGGCGAACGTTGATTGTCGCTTTTTAACTTCTCGTACATCGAGCACACCTTTTTATTCTCCGTTCGTTTTAATCGAACCACGGTCGCGCGTGCGTGAGTTGGTTCGTTCCGTCGTTAAATTGAAGCCGCGCGACGCACGAAGGCGAGAAGAGTCGTGCACAATTGCTCGCGAAAGCTCGTAAAGATCAATCGGAAAGAATGGTCGACCGCTTGTTATTCGACCTGAACGCAACTCGAGCCAGGAAGTCGAGGCCGAAATTACACAATGAAAAGAGGGAGGAGGAGGCGGCGCTAGTTCGCCTCGCAAATCAGAGTTAAAAGCGTTTCGTAGCGAGCTTGAATCAATTATACACCGTTCCCGTCGATTAAGATCACGGGGATCAATTCGTGCGATCTCGAGAGAGAAGAATTACTCGGATCGATTCACGCGTCCCTCAACAATAATCGCACAAAGGAAGAGGAACACACCGGGTTCGATTGAATTCATCGGGGCTGATCGTGATTGCTGCTCCTTTTTTTCTTCTCCTTCTGTCTGTGTTTCTTCTTTGTTTATCTTCTACGCTTTTTATTTCTCTCGAACGAACGCGAGAATAGACCACGTATCGATCCGCGTAATCTCGATCCACGTGACGGTGCAAAGTGATAGATCAAACCGAGGATCGATCGATCCTCGCCGATTCTATCTTCGGCCCATGGTGAATTGTTTTTCCATCGGGAACGATTTTTCTTTCTTTGATTCGTTGCAGACGCGGACGTATTGTTACAGTGTGTATACACCGAAGTGACGGAAGTTTCAATATTTGCGCGGGGAATGAATTATTCGTACGGGATGGTCTTTCGTAATGTTCGTAACCGCGTGGAATGTAAAATACGAACGGTTGGTAAACAATGGATCCGTGGATCCACGTGTTGCAGAGTTGCACGTTGAATCATAACGCGAGAATCTTGGAGCGAATTTTTTACAATTAACACCAGGCTTACGGGCATTTCTTATATACCTAAATACTTATTTTATTTCAAATAAATAATATAACGGTATTATGTATTTATATGAAATTTACAGCAAAGAGGGTAATATTGTAAAAGTAATCAAACAAATAAAATTTATAAACGGTTTCCGCCACTTTCCTCGTGAAATTCGAAATGCGTCGAAATCACGCGCCCGGTGAACCTATCGTTAAAATTGACTCGAATAAATAATTCCACAATTCGTCTCGCTATTTCCTTCAACGTCCGCGAAAGATAAAATCAGACGTGTAATAAAGTTTTCTACGCCAGTTGTCGTGACGGAGCACGGTCGAAAGATCGATAGATCGTCGCGTTCGCGAGGAGATCGGGGACTTTCATGCCCATAAACGGTCCACCGGCGCACGTTTTACTCGCTATTAGCGGCGGCTCACACGTGCGTAGACACGCGCGCAGCTGCAACAAGTGTCGGTGCTCTCACCGGAAGCGAGTGGACACACCGCGTGTTATGCGTGCCCGTGTATTTAATAAATAGAAAATGTCCCCGTGTAAAAGCGGCCGGCGTGTTTGAAAGAGGGACAGAGCGAGCCGGTGTTGTAGGCCGCAAAGCGAGAGAAAGAGAGAGAGAGGGGGAGGGGGAAAAAAGCGCCTGTACACGCGGGGGGAAACATTTTTCGAGCGTGGTGCCTCCCTAGATGGAGAGAAAGCACGTTCGCGCGTTTATGGTATTAACAGCCGTGGCATACGAAATCATTCGATGTATCCGTGGTCCGTTTTTTGCGGACAATCGCGACGTGTCGCGATTATTGAAGGGTCGATCAAAAATCACCGTGACTTTTTGATCCTGTCCGGCGAGACGCGCGAGAGGCGTGGAGAGAGCCTTCTCGTGAAAAAGCGTAAATGATTGCGAACCGGTGAGATTTAACCCCTTGCTTTATAACACCGAGTCACGCTCGTGGTGCAGATTATGGCCGAGATACGTGAAAGGCAAGCGCGGTGCTTGTAATAAAGTTTCATTTTAATTTAGGAAATTCAGAGTCTACCACGCTGCGAGAATTATGCAGGATAAATTTCAAGGCTGTTTTATTTGTTGATAAAGCGGATAACAGGTGGGGAGAGAAAGGTAGTTGGAAAAATGTCAATGTGTGTCGAGAATAATTGTTGATAAAGAGATCTTAATTGAGAATAGTTTGGTAACTGGTCTTGGGTGATTGCAAAATTAATTATGGAACCTGGTGACCTCGTGATATTATTTTATACAGCTGGGGTAGATTTATGTAAATTTCTTTATCGAATTTTTGCCCGAGCTTTTAACTACCTTACGGTAATAAGGATGGATTTCGTTGAGACAGACATCACGTGGGGACACGAATGAGAGGCTAAATAAAATGTTGCGATTAATTAGCATAGAGAATGCGTGCACCGTCTGCTAATTACTAAAATTACGACCAGTGTGTAGGTTGAGTTTATAAAATGTTCCAAGTAACAGAATCCAAGAATTTCCAGGGACTATTAAACACTAAAAACAGACGTTATACTGTTATACATACCTGATAGGCTCTTAAGAAAGTAGCTTGCAACATTTTGTGTTAGCTGATCTTGCACGTAGTACCTGTAATACTTGCACGTCGAATCACAGCTAACTTTTAGTACGTCAATATTGTTTCGGAAAATATTTGTGCTGCTTTGAGATTACCGCCAGCATTTTATTCCTGTTTTATTGTCACATTGACCCGGTTTTAGAACATAGCCTATCGATCTGCCGGCGACCCTGACGATTCACCGCTATCGTTCGCCATGATTACTCTGCAAATTCGGTCGATCGTAATTTTCAATGGAAAACAAACTTCTCACGGTCGAACGAACTCGCTCAAAGCAAATAATCGCTGACCGCGGAATGAACAAAAATGGAACTTGACATTATATTTAGCCGCAGCCGAATTAATCACATCCTTCCTTTAAAGAAAATATATAATTCTGTCCAAAAAATTTGAAGAAAGATTTTTAAAAAAATTTATAGATCACTGTAGGAAAAGAAGAAAAAAGTACAGGATCGTTAGTGTCACTTGGATCGGATTTCGCTGGAATTTGCTCAGTTACTCTGGAAATTCTCCAGAGACTTGAAATCTTCCACGTTGGAAAAGCTATCGACCGAAGACCTTCGGAGACACGAAAATCTTCCCCAAAACATTCCTACGATCGTCGAACGGGAGAACGCGTGTCTAGACATGCGACGTTTTACTTTCGACCACGACGCCACGAAAGGCTTCTCCAGGCGTTTACAACGTGCACGGTGTGTTTCATTGAAACGCGGACGTCGTTACGTGCCACGAGCGGTCTGTATCGACTAATCAGCCATTTCGTAAGGCGCGCTCGTTTCGCGGAACGTTTCACGAGAGCCACGTCGACGCCGGAGGCTTCTCAGCCAGCTTTTGCTTTCGCAACGCGGCGGCTCCCTTCGGTGGATGATCGATTTATACGTTTCCACGTGCCGCCTGCTTTCACTCGACAGGGCTTTTCCCTTGGTTCGCAAGGTCGGGTGGCTCGGCTTTTTCTTTTCGATTGTCAAAATTAATAGGCGCTCGGTGCTCGCCAGGATTCGATCGGGGAGAAAGTTAGAGACGCTCTGTCCGGCCATTTCGCCTCGATTCCTTCTGGGAATCGTTTCGATCGCTGACGTTGAAAAAAGAAAGAAAAAAAGAGAAAGGATCTGGAAATTAATATTTGTGTCACGGCGTTGCCACAGAGGGATCGAGCTTCGAAGGTTCGGTTTGGAGAATTTTTGGCTGTCACACGGAGTGAAGGGTTACGTTTGTTCCTAGCGTCGAATTTGTATTCGTGGAGTGTATTGGTTGGGAAAGCTTCGAGACCTTAGGATACCTTGGTGGAGGTTTAAACACTTTCACAAGCAATCGATTGATTCTTTCATATTAAGCAGATTTTTCAGGTGGGGATGAAAATTGTGACTTACATTCGAAAATAGAAGATGAAGGTTTTAACGTTCAAGTAATCACTGCAGTGACCGATTTGCTAATTACTAAAAATTACCATATTTCACATTAGACATCTAATGAAATTAGAACGACTTGTCTCCTCGCCCTGACGTATCGGTAACTCGTATAACTTCACTCTGCGCTCCTTTTCCCCCCGTACAAGTGCCAAACACTTCAAACAAATAAACAAACAGGTTTCATAAAAAGATGACGAATAAAAAAGAAAGTTCCCTGGGATCGATTCCACGAATACTCTGAATCAATCATGAATCATCACACCTGTCCGCAGATCGTGAATCACATTCGTACGTGATACTGTCTCTTTGCCAATCGGTTTCCCCTCTGAAACAACCGTTTACGTTACATTAAATCGTCGTACCTTTCAAAAATCCCCCGTTTCCTCGTGAAACGCGTAAAAGACACGCTCCCTTTCGAATTTTATCAGACAATCGTCTACTCTCCGTGTTCACGTGCACACGTTTCCTCTCTCAGATAGAAGTCCTCGAATCGGCGAGGACTTTCGCTGTCAGAAGGTGCACCTTTCTTTTCTTCTCCTCTTCATCCCCGTAATTGTTGGCTGGCGAGATCGTTCGTTTCATCGAGCCGGTGAATCGCGACTCGACGCGTGTCGAAGGGACAGCGGTAATTACCGGTGCGCGATCGGGCCAGGAAACGACAGCTCGATTTACGAACGGCGGCGTTATCGGCCTGTGTGTGCTCGCCGAGACGCCGCGGCATCGTGTCCCACTTTTCCCCAACGTTTTCGTTCGCTCGAAAGTAATTTGACGGTTTGGCCCGGGCGACTTCTGGAAACGCGTAAGTGGATCGTGGCGCGGCTGCGAGACGTTGAAACGTCTTGGAACCTTTAACCCCGTGCGCTTTCCATCGCCTCGTTTCACTGGCTCTATACACCGCGGAGACGGAATTCGGCGAAATTGCACAGAGAGGAGTAATACGGGGCCGTTGGACGTTTCCTGAACACGAGAAGACACGCCGTTGACCTTTTCGCGCCGCGACAGGTGCGAGGTAGCGTGGTTTAATCGAGTAGTAACAGAAGTACTGTTTGTACAGATGGATAAATCGAGGACAAGGATCGTAGATGAAGAGTTAATTAAGATCGTTCGCCTCGTGGGATGAGATGAAAGTGAAAGCGCTGCTGCTGCTGTGCTGGATAGATTTAGATATTATGTAAGGATGTTTGAGGATCGGTGACATAAGACCGCGTGATCTACACGGTTAAACTAATATCAAGATTTGTATACGCCGGCGATAATGAAGGATAATGAAGCTACCGCTTGGCATTCGGAACTTTCGTTTAGAAGTGTGTGTATATAAGTGTATGGCGATGATACCGATCGTGAACCTAATTGCCGTTCGAATCTATGGAAAAGTTCAATTTCACTTTTCGATGTCTGAGAGGTAATCGGTGCTCGCTCGTTGGTCTCTCGATACCCAATTAGGAGAACCAGTTCTAATCGCGATCGCGGAATTTCTTTAAAATCCACTCGGTACAATCATATCCAGTCAATCATAGCTGAACGCGAAATCTTATGAAACCTAAATCTCTCGTGGAGCAGTTACTGAACTTCTATAATTAACATTTTTCTACGTTCTAGTTCATACAGAGGCGGGGCAACCTCGAAGTCTTGCGGCCAGAAAATACGATACACGTATTCCGATCGAATATTATACGGGTAGAAAAATATGTAATTATTAGGTTGACTCATGCGTAATATTCGACGCAACGATGGAATTCGTTTGGAAGTTCGAAGTAGGAACGAAAGCGTTATGTGTTGAGCTGTTTTAATTGATAGAAAATCTGGACGATAATATTTTTTCCAATTATTGGAAATCTAGCAGGTGTGATTATAGAAAACTATTATTGTGGCGTGCCGTAAGTTCATGTCGAAAGCGGGAAATATTTTAACGGAGAATCAATGAAATTTTGTAGCAACGATTTTGGCTCTACCAAAAAAGTGGAAAAACTTGTGGAACGAAAGGGCGATTAGGCAGTGACCTAAATTGCGGTGTGAAAATTTCGAAGACACAGCTTTAATTCTTTTAAATCTATTTTTCACAGTGGCTTCTCAGATAGACCGATAAAATTATTATTATTTGTGTAAGTTAAGCACCAATCATTGACACTAAAATTGGAAAAATTGCAATTTAATCGATCTGTTTGCCTCGTACAAAATCGTACAAAAATAGACACTCCACAGTAATAACAAAGAAATTCGACATCAACGCGCAAAACAAGAATTTACCTAAACAACCGTCTCTAGTTCCAAGAAAAGAGAGCGCGTACTCCATTTCGCGTACCACGCTCACGAGCGCAGAAACGAGGCGAAGAATTCGCGGGCTCATTAATTGGCAAACAGTTAATTACCGAGCGGAGTGGCTCGTTATAAAAGGTGTTCTCTATCCGGCTGCTGTCTTTCTCGTTTCCCCTCTCGTTCCTCTTTCAACCGATGCTCAGAGCGAGCTCTAGCATCCTAACTAGAGGCACAGACACCAGAAGCGGGTAATTACACGCGTGCAGCCGCGTTTAGAGCGGCGACGAGGATGACGAGTCGGACGACAACGGTAACATTCGCGATCCTCGTTGCCTTGGTCGCCGCGTAAAAGGTGGAAACTGGTTCGGTACACGCGAGACGGAGCCCCTGCTGAAAGTCCGTGGCTGGCAGACTGCGCGGCACGGCTGCCAGTTGCACCTGCACCAGCCGCGTTCGATTGCGCAAATACAAACGCCTGCTGCATACTAGAGCGCGATGAAATTCGCTCCGCGACTTCCCGTGCCCGGTTCTCTCATCGGCCAGTTCCTCGAGAATTCACGTATCCCGACGTCCCTACGTCTACCCTAGAGACAGGTTTTCCAAATTGCCAGAAGATTTTTCTGACTGTTTTTCCCGGTGCATTCGCGAACGGTGTAATTGTCGGCGAATTGAACAGAGTGGAAATTGCCGGTGTGAAAAAATTGCAGCGAAAGGTGTAAAAGGTGAGTTTCGCGGTAATTTTAGTCTGTGCAATAATGTTCTGTTTAGCTTGGTTAACATTTTCGAACGTTCTAGAGAAATGAAGTAACACCTGGTAAAATTGTCTGTGAAACGGTTAGGAATTGGATTAGAAATTACGCTGTTTCTGGTGGTCTATAGAGCATAAAGGATATTCTAATTTGTGGCAAATGAAAAATTGACGGATAGGGTATTTCAGGTAAGTGGGGCAGAATATTTGCCAGAAGTGTATTGCGATACACGAGGCGCACGTCTCGTTGTCAGTTTTTGTGCACGTGAATTGGAGCATGACAAATTTTCATCGTTCCAAGGTGCTTCTATATTCCTATATGCACCTGTTTCCTGGCTGCTTCTGTTGTAAATGGAGTGAAGTCGAAGACAATGCCGCGCGGTGTACATCAGGTGTCCGAGTAATTGATATAAATGTTGCCAGTACGATAAAACCGAAGAAGAAGAGAATTAACGGGTTTGCCAGGATAAGCTGCTACGTACGAATTTTCTACCGAGTATAAATTTCACCGTTTCGACGTTTCCGGCGGCGCCGGTTAACCAAATTTCCGCCCCGTACGAGGAAACGGCAACAGATGCGCGGGGTCGAGCTTTGTTCGTTCGAACTGGAGCGGAAATAACGCGTATCAAGCGTTGGAACAAATAGTCGAGCACGAAAAAGCCCCGGTGTGTGTGTGTGTGTGTGGCGACCTTCGATCGGAAACGGCGCGATTTTTGCATCGTGATAAATCGTCGATGAATATTCATCAGCGCGGGAAAAGGTGTCCAGTTAGCAGTGGCGAAGTAACACGAAGATTGAGTGTCTCGCCGCTTTAGCGACGACGTGGATTAATGGAAACTCGTAAACTCTCTCTGTCTCTCTCGCGGTGAAATCGAAAAAAAAAGAAGTACACGTCCCTTCCGGAACAAAGTTCACGCAACAAAACCGACGAGAACGATTTCGACAGGTTTTCGTGGAAAAATTCTCTGCGCCACACACCTGACGCCGCTCTACGTCAGCCCTATTACTATGCTCAAGCACACGATCGATAAATCGCTGAAAAAAAAAGAAACGAAAAAAACACCTCCAGTTTATACACACCAGGCCGGAAATATTATACAAAGTTAATGAAAAAGAATGAAAAAAAGAAACCGTACGGGGGTTATTTCAGCGTGCAATCAACGGACCTCTGGCGAAGTTATTGCAAAATAATACGGTTTTTGCGGTGGCGCGCGATTTACTCCGCTGATCGACGTTCACGCGTCGCGGATCGAGAACCTGCGTCCCCGCCGTACTAGGAGAAAAAGTACCGAGGCAAGCGGATACTGGTATCGCCGGCAGAAAACGCCTGAAACGGGCCACGGGACAGTCGCGTTCGTTCGCGCGAATTTATGGCAACCGGTTTACCCGATTGACGAAGGAATGTCGGCTGCCGTTGCGCCTGTCAACCTGCTCTCCTGGACCGACCACGACAGAGAACCGCCTCGTCTCTCTCTCTCTCTCTCTATCTTTCTCTCTTTCTTCGCCTCTCCGAGCCCAGAGCTTTCGTCCTCGAGACAAGGCGCCGCTTTTGCGAATCGCCCCACGGGGAATTATAGATCGTGGCCTCCTCGCGATTAATCCTTGACGTCCAGTTAAACGGAGGACCCGATCGAACGTGAGCGTGGAATTCGAAGGGTGACGGCTTGTAGGTGATTTAACTAGCTATTGCGACCTAGAATTGCTGTTCGAGATAGGTTTCTGGAGTATCGAGGATGTAACTTTACATTGAAACGACGTTTTTTAATTTCTTTCTCTGAGGAACGTGGTCTTTTTTTTTCAAGATTGAAGAGGTAAATATAGCGTTGGAATATTTCATTCGATACGTGTCCCAGGGTGTTCCATCAGTTTCAGGTGGACAGAGCTGGTGGGACACTCGGTATATATTAGCGTTATCTGGACTGTCATTAAGCAATTAGTTTGTTCGAAGCTAATTCGAAAATAAAATGCTTCTTCCTACGTGGAATATTTCAGTTTGGAAAAGAAACACGAGCATACGAAGTCCAACTATTTACGACTTAATATGATAATACTTAAAAGGAGATTAACCCAAAAAAACAGGAACGTTCGTTGCAACGAGACAGCTTGAATCGTCGATAATCAAAGGATGCATCGAGGATCGAAGGAGGAAGTTCGGCACAGTTTGTCGTGCAATTATCAACGGATCATCGATTATAAAATTAGCGCCCATCCAACAAAACGGCAATACACTTGCATGATCACAGGATTCGCTTCCTCTGCTCTTCCAACACCAAGTGTATTCATCTTTTTTAGTGAAAACGATATCGAGGCAGGAAACAATTTCCAATTTCTCGGGTCGACCGATCGCAGTCGAGCTCCCCCAGCGTAACTACACTTCCTTCCTCTAATTAGGAACGTATTACGTTCGAACAGGCGTACAAAGTTTCTTAGCTCGATTACTAGTCTGTTGAAAAATTTCCTGGACTGATCAAATAAAACCCAAATTGTTCATGTACTCGATCTCCGTCAAAATATGTACACTTGCGATAACAGTTTTTCCAATTTTTCGAATTTATCGCCTAAATTGACTCAAAACAACAAAATTTCAATTTGAGAACAGGAAAAATTGCACAGTGTTTGCCGAATGATTTCAGTCAAATTTTCTCAAAAAAGTCGCGAACAATTATGATAAAGTGTGAGCTGGTGCGTTATTGTGTTGCAAAATCCACGAATTCCCAGGGACTTTTCGTCTCACTGGAATTGAATCGTCGAAATCGTGTCATTTCCGTCGTCGTTCGTTTCTTCGTTGGAAAGTGTCTTTGGCCTCGAGTCGCTCGAGATTTTCGAGGCAGCTCTCGTAAAAGCAGGTTGGCTCCCGAGCCGCGACACGTTCTCAGCGCCGTGTGACGTACCGTCCGGCTGGAAACGGTCATTAGCGCGATATAAATGTCCGGCAGTCGCGTGAGTACATACACGCATTTCTATTCCGGACCGTTATAACGATCTGCTTGTACGCAGCCCGTTGGATCTAGTTTTTAGTAGTCCGTTGCACGGGTTCGCACCTGTGCCTCGCGCGATCACGCGACTTCACGCGACAGAAACGCCCGGGGAAATTTCAAATCACCTTCCTCGCCTCCTGTATAATTCGTACGTACGACGATGAATCTCAGGTAGACTTTCCGCCGGCGATTTTTCACCGCGGATGAATTTAGAAAGCACCTTCGCCTACTTCACCGAAGAACCTCTTCCTGCGTTTGTGGCTATCCGTTTGTAATTAACGCGGTGATCAAAGGTATTCTTGGCCTTTGAATTTGATTTCGTTCGGTTGTTCCGCAAGTTGCTTTCATAAGTCGACGACGATTCGGCTGATCGATGTTTTCATGTCAAGAAGGCACGTTCGTTTTCTCTTCGACGCGCGTTTGTTGTTCACGATGACTCTTATTGTGCTGTAGGAGTTTCAGGAACCTTGTCTGTTTGGTTTCTTTCAGCGGAGAAAGCCTCGTTGATCGGCTGTCAAAGGCTCGAAACTTCAACGGTGATCCTCCGCGTTCGAGATGTACTTTCGAAAAAATTCACAGTTAACCCTTAACTTCAAACGTCTGCCTTCAAGCTGTTGGCACAGACTACTTGGCAGTTTTATTTATTAAATCAATTTCTTTTTGCACAATGGGCATTTCACAGATAATCAGGAATTTTTTAATAATAATACTGTGCATCGCTGTCAATTTTTTCAAAATTTTTCTCTAGGCTGCGATAGTGAAATATCGCATAAAAAATCAGGAATTTTCCTTATAAAAATACTGTGCATCACAGTCAATTTGTTCAAAATTCTCCACTAAATTGTGACAATGAAGTATAAACTCAGATTCCGTTTAGAGACAAGTGGTCTCGATACTAAAGGGTTAGAAACGAACTTCCCCAGCTTCTACAGCAATTGTAGCGATCGAGTAATCCTCTTAGGCACGACTCCGCCGCAATCTACCCAGCTCCATCAACCTAATTCACTCAGAACTACCTACAGACTCCTCGATCCACTTGCAGGTTGCGATCCGCGAAACGATCGGTGGCAGATCGTCGCGAGCGTTGTCGCAGACGAGAGACGGCCGAGTTCTCGCGGCCACTTACCGCCGTGGCCGTCATATCTCACTGCTTTATTTAGCCGCGGTGCAGTTATCAGGGACGATGCTCTCTGTACGCACCAGGCCCAGCAGTCAGGCCAGGCAAACCCGACGCGGCGACGTGTTCGTCGATGGGTCGGCGTGGAAACGTGCAGGAACAGAGTGTAGAAGCGGTGTGGTATCGTTAGTGTGCTCGCGGGCGAGCCGGTGTATTACCATAAATTTCCATCGGACCGTTCAGAAGCCAATTAGCGTAAGTCACACCGAGATGAAGACCGCGATACGTGGTTTTACTTAAATCAACCCCACCGCGGACGAGAGAGAACCGTTCGCTCGCCCACCGTTTTAGTACCGTGCAATCGGTGCCCGCACCGGGCATCAAGAATGCCGCTGGCACACTCAGATAAGCCAACGCGATATTTTAACGAAATTAAGTTAAACCTGTTATATCGTTCGACCGTTTGACACGTACACGCACGAGCCTTGATATTTCTCCATGCGTCGACGACCGATCACGCGTTCATCTCGGCCTACTCCTACTAGCCTGTCGTTTCTACTGTTCCTCTTGGTACGTATAGTCGGTGGATTGGGGTTGTGAATTGAGCATTAACGATGGAAAACACACAGCGAGTTCGTAAATTAACGCATTGGCCCTTTAAACCCCAAATTAGGATTTTCCTACAGAAAAATTGCAGGCTACGAAGAATGCCGAAGAAACTTTTACTTTTGCTAAAATGTGAATAATAAACAAATTATGCGTATCGTGAGAACCAGCAATACGTAGTGCTCGTAAAATAAAAAATAGACGGGAATCGCTTTCAGAGGAAAACTATGCTGCCTGATAGTCAAAACGGGAAAGACACCGATATAGTACAGTGCTAACTGCGATAATTAGAAGTAAATACGATAAAACACTCTCGGTAACAAAGTCACTATACCATGTTGAATTTTTGCAAGGTGAGTCAGAAAGGGTTAAGTTCCCAATAATTCCTGTCACCTGGCTGAATCGAAGCTAAGACACACTTCGTTCGTTTCTAACTAAAATTTCGAACCTCCCAAATTTCAATCTGTCGATACGCTCGATCACACAAACTTTGACGTCTCACCGATCTCTCGATCTCGCTATATTTCTTCCACCGACTATACGAAGCCGCTTCGCCCGGTAATGGAGCGACGTTTAAAACGTACGAGCGCGCTAGAAGGAATTCGCGTCGCTGGCCCCGATAACCAGCGTCGAATAAAGTTGTCGACTTATTGGCGGTTCTCGCGGGACTCGATCGATCGACGCTCTATCGAGCACATTGGCTGACCTCTCCGGTTTATCGTCGTTTCTGGCCCGGCTGCGGTTTCCCGCAGGTGCTACTTCACCCCAGAGAGCAGCCTCTATCTTTCTCGCTATCGCGATCCTTCGTGTTCCGAGCTGTGTTACGATAACCAGCCTCGTTTCGTTACCAGCGGGATTTTATCGAACCGCGCGCGGCGGTTAAGCAACTTGCGACGGTGATTTTGAAACCTGTACGGTACACACTCGTTCGTTCGTTAAACGATCTACGAGGCAGCCGTTCAGCTGGAAAACAACGTGGCGTGCGTGCACGAAATTCGTCGGGTATTTCGTGCGATTTCAAGGTTCGATAACAATCTCTGTGGTATTTTCGGTGGAATTCCAGCGGGAGCTGCTGCATAGAAGATTGAGAAATTTCACGGTGGAATTCTCACGCTGCTGGAACGGCACGCCGTGACGGCCTGCCTTCTTTCACGCGGTGGTTTACCTACGTTCAGTTGGAACGGGGGGAAAAATGGAGGAGCGTTAATTGCATTATGCGTGTGGAAAAATTCCCAAGTTTTCCCCTCTGCTCTGTTTGAACGTGTTGCGCAACGTTCGATGTTTAGAGAGCCGGTGCTGTGTAGTGGTACTTTGGAATAGGAATAACAATCCTCAGCCTCTCTTCCCCCTACCTACTTTGTTGCATTCGAAGGTGAACGTCGAAGATCTGCGTCTCAATCAAATTTACAGAGATGCTGTTTCGAAAACTGTCATGTAGAATCGACGATTGCTTCATAAAGGAAAGCTTGTCTTGTCACGTCTTGTATTACAATTGCTATTTAGATGTTCCGACTGATACATCTGAACCTGTCATGTCAAACCCGGGGATCTCTCAATCAAGGAGCATCGTTTCGAAGGTTCTCTGATTGAACGTTGTGGTATTTTCTGTCGTAGTACCTTGTGGTAGATTTTCCTTATCGAAAAGGTTTTGCGCGCTTAAGAAATGTTTGAAATGCTTTGCAATAGAGGAGAAAATATTTTTGTTACTCGATGTGTTATCAGCAAATTTGCATTTACCCTTTTTTTTTTTATAAACAATGCATTGATCTATTGATGTACCAGATGTTCACTAACGATTTACCAAAATGTTACGAACGTAGAGCATTGTACCAACTAGTCACGTTCATTGCACAAATTAAGATTCCGACACGGCAAAAACAGATCGTACCCGCTAAAAGAATGCAATTTCAACTGTAACTCTACTCCAGCTGAGATTAAGGATTACCAAGCACACTTTTAGAGCAACTCACAATTAACGGTATCTCACGTATCCATTAAAAAACAGATCGTAAGACACGATGTTAACTCCGGTTCGCTTAATTATTCTAATTATCCAACCTATGCATCAACAACAACCATCGCGTAAATCAAACAATTTCACACGAACGAGCGTATCAAAGTCCCATTGAAACGCTGGAAAGATCGAGCACACGCCGTCATTCACGAGCGATTCGATAAAATTGAAACAAGGTGGTCGGCGGATTTCTCTCCAAAACGGCGCGAAAATTGAATAATGTCCCGTCGAAGCGTCACGAGAGTCAGGCTCGTTAATTCCCATTCACGTTGAACACCGTTCCCGATGCGTAGACTCTGGAGCAGCGTGGAAAAAAGGCGCGGAGCTGTGTGTGTACAGCTTTCCCTCGCGCGGATTCCGCAACAGGACGAAAGCCGTGTCTCTCTTCCGTTTTGGCTGTTCCAGGCTCACCTGGTGCGTGGTGGACAAGTGTCACGCACAGCCTCGGGCGGAACGACGACGAGGAGGAGCACCGCGAAATGATTTCACCGTGAGAGAGTTGCGAGAGAGCTCTCGAGGCACGAGAAACGTGGCCGCGCCAGACAGCGTGGCGTCGTCGTCCCGAGCGCCTTGGCAAGGCACGGCGACGACGTTTCTCGCGTGTATACGTGTACCCGAGCGTGGCGTGGAACCGGAACTCGAGCCGCCATCGCGCGCCAACGGGGATGAAGAACTCGATTTGCGACTCGACGCGACGGTTGGAATTGAAATTGAAGAATCTTTTCTCAGGTGGACGGCCAATTTTGCGTTTGCTGCGCGACGAGAGTTGGATCGAGGTGAAACTTTTTGGGGGGAGATTTGTTTGGAGAGCGAAAATTCGCGTGGAGGGTGCTGAAAGTAGCATTTTATCGTTATTATTCGTGAAAATTATAATACTTTTGTGAAATTTATCGTTGGGGCCTGAGGTGTTCGATTAGGATTCTTAAATGCTTATGATTCTTATAAACGGCAGTAATGATTTTTCATCTCAGCGCGATTAGTGAATTGCTAAAAAGAATTAATCAAATGGGAATACTTGTTTCAAATGGGATTTTATTGATTATCAGTACGTTCGAGGTGTGTAATTAGCGCATATTCAAGATTTCGAAGCAACTGATGTGATTGTATAGTAATTTATGAAGAACCACTAAATCACCAATGATTCTTCCATATTTCAGGGTATCATAATGCAGTTGTTTCCTTATCGTCCCACAATTGTGATCAGTGCTTTCGTATGATAGGAATCTTCCCTCCAACTATTACACTCTCCGCAATTGAGTATTCCAAAGAAGTATTCGGTGAAACAAGGATACCACTTTAATTCGAAATTTTGCTTCAATCCCCCCCCTGCAAAAATCCATCGATTACGTCTGCGAGTGGTAGAAACAACGTCGCGCAACACTGCACAAGTTTAATTTGTTATCAATCACCTTCGTTTCCCTCGTTTAATAAGCGAGCTCTCCCGGAAATTACGCACGCTTGATGTTTGCCGAGGGCGATTCGATTATTGGCGAAACGTGACCGAACGTTTGTTTATTTAATCGGTTGTTTCGTTCGCGATGCTAATGGACACGGTTAATGGAAAATCAATAGCTCGGGCTCGTGAAAAATGTATCGGTCGCGTAGGTTGAACCGTGAAAATAAACGCGCATATCCTACCGTAATATTCTGCCTGGCGTGTATAGAATCGAGAAAAGACATCCAATGCGAAAATTGATCATGTTCAAACAACCGTCGGCGTTTCTTTCTGTTTCTCTTTCATTCACCGCGAAACGCCGCGCATTTCAATCTTCCCGATAAATGCAAATCGCGCGGTGTGTGTGTACGTATGGATTATCCGCGCGTTATTTACGGGGCAATTAATCCCGCATCGATCTAAACTGAATCTTAACTGGAGCAAATGAAACATGTTCTCTCGTTAAATTCATACTACACGGAAACACACGCGGGGGTATGCCGATAAAACGCGCGTTACAGCGAGAGTAATAAAAAGCGACGAGCAGTAAAATCACGACGATTTGCTCTACCAACGGTAACTAACTGTGCAACATTAGAACTGGATCTATCTAAAAATATTCGATACACGCTCCCCTTTTTTCCGCGGAGCGTACGGCTGTGTGCTCTATCGATACCGGTAAAATTCAAATTAGAATCTCCTCGACCGATGTACTCGTTCTAATCGAATTTAAACGTACAACCAGAGACAAAGTATCCTCCTAATCGGAGCCATACTATCGGCTCGAGTTAACACCAACACACACACACACACACAGTCTATCCGACCGTATATACTTCTCGTTTCTATTTTCGACCAATAAAACACCTATACACCAGCGCCGGAGCGGCGCGGAATTTTGCATTAGCGGATAACCGTCGAAATTAGCAAGCTCATTCGCCGATATCGGGAAATTTGCATCACGATACCCTAACGTGTTCCGCACGGGCCGTTTGCTCGCTTGGAAGTTGCTCGTTCGCTTATGGTCGAGAGCACGATTAACGTAAAAGCGTCTGCTATTTACGAGGAGCGAACTAGCCGCCGCGGGGACAGATGGAAATCGACGTTGAATGCAAAAGAGCAAGAGAGGCTGAACGATCGGGTTCGATCCGTCGATCAAGCACGAGATCTAGATCTGGTAAATGAGGATTTACTTGTTGCGAAGGTGGCTCGATATCGCTGTTCGTGCTCGTTAACTGGTGAACAACGAAAGCTCTTGAGACGATGACTGGTTTGCAGGGTTGATTAACCCTCTTGTACATTGATTTTTCGGTTTCTGTGTTGGGGGTAGTTGGTTAAGGTGTGTGAATGTCTGTCGCCAATGTATGAATGTTGATTTTCGTGAAGGTTGTTTGGTTAATGCATGTATTTTTGTTAATCTTTAGACAAGAAATGTGTAGTTTCATAGAGGTGGGCAATTGTGTGATTTACACAGAGATCTTTGGATCGCTGTAATGGATCTAGAGAAATTTGAATATTCAATCGAGAAACTGAGAACTGATTAAAGTCCCTTTGATAGGTGACTAAATTATTACTAAAATTGGTCGATTGATTGCAGTTAATCGAGCAATCAGGGGCTGGTTGTTAGCAGCAGGATTCGCCTCGTAAAACTTTAATTCTCGTTAGACGTAAAAACTGTGTCGATGAACATACTGTTGACATATTTTTAATATTCCAACTTGAAATAATAATGCTACCTTAATTGCTACAATTAGCGTTCGTAAAAATACATAGAAAAATATCTAACAAGCATATAATTTGCATTTCGAAAGCTTATCAACGGCGACCTAATTTTTGCTAAAATTCTGAATCTTTCGACGGCTGTTTAGAACGAAAATCAAATTTGTTTTTTATTCAAAACGCGAACGTAGGCGAAGCTTGTCAAGATTGTTTGACCGAGAGTGGAAACAACGCGGCAAGCAGTTTGTATAATGAATGATATCCTTCAGAGTCAGAGTGGAATTCACGTGTTGTAAAAGTATTCTCAGATTGACGCAAGAACCGCTCGTTGCGCGAGAATGGTACCGGATGTGCGAGAAGTAGGCGAGGACAACTATAACATGGCGACAATTAATGACATCAGATTAAGTGGTTTCTAAAGTTCCTCTGACACTGGACGAAGACATCCGTTCTGGCAACCTCGCCGCGCGAACCCTGCAAATTTTCTATTATTTTTATCTGACCGAAATTCGAATCTTATTTTATCACATTTCGAAGGTGATCTATTTCACGTGTTTGAAACACCGTCTAAAATAACACCTTCCGAACTATTCTCATAAAATGATCTCTCGGTCAAACAATTCTTATCTGTGAAACCTCTCCGAAACTCGTGTTCCAAGGAGACGCTTTTGCTCAAACACGGTTGAACAAAGTGTACACGAAGAATCTCTAGAAAATGTCCCTTCTTCTCCCCCGCTTTCACAACGAAAAACCTGGGAATGCGTTTTCCTCTTCAGCGCGTTGACACTGTTACGTTACGAAACGTAGCTGTATCATCTCCAACGCAAAAGTTCTCGCCAACGTTCGGAAAGAGGTGTAGATATGTCGAAACGTGGCGTGAAGAATTCTCGCATGTGGATGTCGGAGTCGGGTCCCTGTTGCAAAATGGAGCGGAAACGGTTATTGGTACTACCGATGTCAGCTTGGAATAATGAAAAGCTCGGTCGGCAGCAGCATCAGCGAATCCGTGGGGGCAAAAAGAGGTCGCTCCGGCTGGAAATCCAGGGAACCAGATCTGGTTCGTGAGGTGGTTAATTGCCACGACGGTGGCGACGAAGACGACGACGACGACGACGACGCGTCGTCCCGTGGATCTTGAACAGAGAGAGAGAGAGACCGGTTGGAAAAAGGGAAACGAGAGCTTCTCGAACCGTACGATTCCCGGAGGCTCGTTACTGAATCACGATTGTCAATGAAGAAATCCGCGGGCTGGCGAGTTGGAGAGGTAACCGCGATGGAAATCCATGGAATGTCGTTCTCCTCTATTTCTTTGGCCAGCCGCTCTCGAAGGTATCTCTCCGCGTACAAGCGATACCATACTTTCGAACCAGGAGAATTTCAACCGGGCAGAATCGATGAGGCTCGTGAGAAGCGTACGCCGTTTTTGTTCTCACAATTCGTTCGGCTCGCTCTTGTTTCCAGCAGACGAGACACCGCGCGAATTCAACGGCTCCGCTTCCCTCCCATCCTGCCCGGAATGATGCATCGCCCTGGACGTCGTGATTTAAAATGCTGATAGCCCCGTTCAACCCCCGCCCAACGTTCCGTTCGTTCCTCCGACTCGCGTCCGTCAGACTGAATTGATTTCCGAAAAGATTCGATTAACCGCTCTCACTCTCTGCTCGATGGTGAATCGGTGTGGGCTCGAAGAGAGAGGCTGTGGAAGGAGGTTGCATTTTTTCTGTGGGAGATATGGCAATTTATTTTGGAAATCTCTTGAAAATTTTTTACATTTATTTTTCACGAATTTTTGCCTTCTGTTAAAATTTCTATTTCAAGTATTTTGCACTCTGCGTTCAGATATCAAAAGGTTCACGCCCCTAAATTAATTTTTCACGGACCTTTACCTTCTTTCAGAATTTCTATTCTAACTAGTTTGCACTCTTTGTTCAGATATCAGAAGGTTCACGCCTCTAAGTGAATTTTTCACGGATTTTTGTCTTTTTCAAAATTCGATTTTACCTACTTTGCACTCTTCGTTCGTATAATGTATTAAAAATCAACAGTTTCACGCCTCTGGATGAACTACTATTACAATCTCCCTAGAAACGATTTTCTCATGCACACTTCGATTACTCAATGTGCAAATGATATCGTTCTCTTTCCATACATTTCACTTATCAGCGCAGAATACCAAGGATACAATCTAGCAAGTAACACGAGATAAAGAACGAATTAACAACAACGACAAGCGCATAACTCCAGAATACTCGCGAATCCTTCATTCGTCCAAACAACTTTCTATTCCGCCTAACTGCCGCGTAACTAATTTTTTCGCCTCTCGAATCATTTATCCCCGCGGTGACATCGCAGCGTCAGATATCTCGCATTATCTCGTTCTCTCGCGTCAAAAGGCTCCTTTGACTACGGTGCTCTGAAGTGACACAAGCTCGCGCGGCCTTTAAGAGGTCGCGTATAAAAGGATTTTTAACGAAGGCCTAAGCGTACGTCCGCGTGGAACACTTTTCGCGGTTGAAATTCTCTCCCTGTCTCTCCCCGTGATAGTTCTCTTCCGACTTTGCTCCGGCTGTGCTGAAAGTGACGTGTATATACCACGGAGCTAGGGAAACCGGAGGGAACGGTTTCTCGCGCCTCTTTCTTCGGGCCAAAAATATATCCACGGTTCAAAGGGAGCGATCCGTTGGTCCAGCGTACCAATTACAGGGAACCACGGGGATCGTGAACGAAGGCAAGAGAGGCGGCGTTTAATTGAAAGTTGACGCGGGAGGGCTACCGCTAATTCGCCGTGGTTCTTTTAACGAACGCCAATCTGGGTCATTGTACCGTCTGTGCATTCTAAATTCGGAGTGCAACGAACGTGTGCGACTTCGAACGCGCGCGCGTGTTTAGGGGGTTTTGCAACTGGGTAATTTAAGAAGCACGTGAGATACGAGCGCCACGAATTTCAAAGCCGTATGGAAACGGTTGTCTGTCTTTCCTGGAAGTTCGTTTGTCTTTCTATTTTCCGGCGATGCGAAAGTTCGCGTTGTTTATACAGCAACTTTGCTGCTTGGAGAGTTCGGTCTTGGCTATTCGGTGGAAGTTGCTCGGATACTTATTTGGTTTTGCAAGCTCGAAGGATGCGTACGGTGAATTTCTTGGGTCTAGATTAGGGAAGATTGGGGAAAAGGCAAATTTTCGGAGGCGATTTGTTTCAGAAGTTGCTTTCACACTTTCGGTGTGAGATGTTTTTTAGTGTTCTAACTGAAACACGTGAATCTTTTTCTTTATCTTGTTTGCAGTGCTCGTTTATTTTATAATTGAAATATTGCAGAAATATTTCTATGTATATTTTTTTAACCGGCCTGCGATTTTATCATATTGTTTATACTGGAACTGCGCGATATTTTCGATAATTATTCACTATAAACCGTTTCTCCAATCGAAGCAAATTTCCAAATCGTCTCAACCGTATTTCAAGAATAATTGCAATTTCCTGTTCATAATTCATAGTTCTCCGAACAAGCATCGCATAAGTAACACTCGTAGAGGCTCACGAACGAATTACACAAGCTCTTCCTTATCCTCAGTGAAAACAGTGCTACTCAGCATTCAACGATCGCGTTCAATACATCAATCGGTGTTGGAACCTTCGATAGGCGGATCTAAAAATAATAAGAACGCGTGTTCAGAAACAGAGAGAGAGAGAGAGAGAGAGAGAGATCCCGTTCTCTTTAGATGCTAGACGCACGTAACGGGCAGTTAAAAAAGAAGGATAAACTAACATTCGCGTTTAAGACCGCGTAGAATAAATAGTAGAAGCCCATGAAACTCGCACGAAACACTGTTCGTTTTACGAGTCCATTCCCGAGCCATTGTCACGCATAAAACACCAGGGTTTGTTCAACCTGCCTAGACGGAAGTGACGTCGTAGCAACGTGGGGCGACACGGCTCGTTGAGCAGCGCGAGCCGCGCGGAAATAACTCACGTACGAGAATCGTCACGTCCCATGGTAACACGCCGGAACGGAAATGCAGATATGTACGGGGAGTATAAGTGGCGGATCGCCGATAATCGCACGCGAAACGCGACTTCTCCGCCTCCTCCGCGTTGCGTTGCTTCGGCTCTCAGCCCGTTTGTCCTTGAGGATAAGGTTCCCTTGGTTGGGACCAGTCGCGGGACAACACAGGGTGTACCCGAGACACGTTCCTCACCGTGCTGCTGCAGGAATTACCGCTCGTCAACGTGCTTCTCGATAATTTCGTTCGAGGAACGTACCCGTGGAATATAATCCGATGGAGCGTTCGCTGTGCTCGGATGAATTACGGCGCGGGACGAGGACAGGGCTGCTTTGGAATTTTGGGAAATTTTCTATCGCCATTTATGGGTTTCTCAGGAATCCACTTACAATTAGTGAGATTTATTGCTGTAGAAATGATTTAAATAGAGAGGAAATTTAGAAAAAGGAACAATTGGATTAAACGAGGAATTGAGGTGAGTCAGGTGTGTTAAGGTAAAGGTACCAGTAGTTGACACCAGTTAAGAGAAATCCTCCACGCGAACAATAGTAACCACTTGCTCTGTCGTTAAATAGCGAGTAGCAATATTAATTAAAAAAAAAAGTTATGTTATAAAAATTTTAAAAACATATTTAAAAATTCAGTAATTGCTTCAAAAGTTGACCACTCTTAAAAATGAAAAAAAGTAGTAAAACCTTATTTTACCCTTTTTACCATATTACTTACCTTAATGAATTTAGACGTCCGTTGTTACTACGCATACTTCTCGTCACATGTAATTCTTTTGAAATTTAACCGACAGATGTCTTGGCATGTCAGCTGCATTTTTTTCAAAAGAGTATCACTTATAAAAATCTCATTTTTTACGTTTCTCTAAAAATTGGTCAACTACTGATACCTTTACCTTAATTAGAGTGGACATTGATAAAGTGAGTGATTAAGCCTGTGTAATATGAAATATCGTGTCTCTCGTCATTCGCAAATTGATCACTCCAGTATTACGATTACTCGAGTGTTCAAAAATTCTGAGATTTTTCGTGTTAACTTAAAATTCGTGCAATTTTTAGTAAGTTACTGTTGCAGAATCTAAGAATTTAAAAAACGATTTTCGAAAATTCGTATATATTTAAAATTATGAAATTAAATCGACAATACGTCAATGATTAGCTATACAAAATCTTCTGCAAGAAATAGACAAAATGTTACTTTTTAAAGAAGTTTCTTTCTCAGATCACCAAACGAAACTCGTAAGCTCTGTATCTCCTCGCGTTGAAAAATGGGCTCGCAACGTGTATACCTATGATACACGCAAACTTCTCCTATCTGTCTATTTCTGATACGTTGTTTCTTTCTAGAATTCCTCGCAGACGTATAGCGATTATCATTTGTAACAGAGTTCGAAGTGAACACTTGGCGCCACTCATGATTTCCCTCTGATATAGCGACAGCGAGTGATGGTTTCCGTTCGGCGCGGATGATCGACTAGTCGGTTGATGTCTGGGGACTCATCGAAAATTCGAAAATTCTATTCTGGTCCGGCCAGTCGGTTTATTCTCGACGGATATCCCATTTCTGCAATGCCGCGTATTTTTAACCGTGGCCCACATCTGACAACGCTGATTATTTCCTCACGTAATCGGACGAGCTCCTCCCGTTGCTGTTTCTCCGCTGACGTTTATCGAACGCGGGACAGAGAATAAACGGGAAAGAAAAAAGAAAGAAGGAAAGGGAAAGAAGGTGGACGTTTTCTGCTTTACGAAGGCCGCGTGGCCACTTTGCATGTCATTTCACGCGTTCCCTTTCCTCGAATGCTCTGGTAATTTCGTTTAACGATCGCGTAGCTCGGCGCCGCGTTTACGATTAAAATTTATCGCCGCAATAACGTTACGCCATGAGGGAGAAATCAAAAAAAAAAAAAAAAGAAAGAAAGAAAGAAAGGATTGTACAGCGTCCACCGCCTAGCGTAAACATCTATAAATACGTGGCGTTCTATTCGTTGCACCGCAGTCATTAGGGTTCAAGCCTTTTAAACCGCAGTAAGCTACGTACAGGAGTGATTTGATCCCTCTATAATCATATTTGTCTGTGTCTTTAGTGTGTAATAACCGCCACTACTGAATCTGTTCTAATTCCTACCGCTACGCGCCTGTCTCGCGTTTCAGTTCACCTTTGAATTCCGATTTGCATCGAGGAGCATTACCGAAACAATATTCTCTTTGTTCTCAATTCTGGCTGATTCTCGGAACTGGTGATGCAACCTGTGAAAAGGGGTGAATTTGAAATGAGAAAGCAAGTCGACAATGTGGAGTAAGATTTCTTCGTACGAAGTTTCATTTTTGAGTAGATCGACGTTGAAGATTTATCTGAGACGTGACCTCGTTTATGCAGTATTGCAGTTTAAGTTTGCCGTATTAGATAGTGGTGGATAAACAATGAAATAGTAATAAGAAACGCTATCTCTGCTGGATCGGTCGTAATCGTACCCGGACCTGACACCGATGAATTTTCACTTGTACAGCTTTGTACGGCAAGTATCTTGCGTACCACGACGAGAATAGATGTAGGAAACAGCTCGAAGAGGAAATTATTCTTGCATTCGAACTTTTGAATGCAGGAAATATCGTGGAAAATGTTCAGAGAAGCGCAGGTGCGTGTTTTCTCGACGAATCTTCAGCGTGGATTTATTCGGAATTGAAGCTTCGTCGGAAGAATCCGGTACTCTACATTTTTGACTTATTTTTAGGTGTAGATTCAAGCCTTTTTAGGATTTACCGTCAATTCGTAGACTTTATCAGTCTGTTTTCTGTCGTGATCAATGTCCCTCTTCTATCATAGATACCCTAATTTTCCCACTGTGTAAGATTGCACTAAAATTCCTGATCTCTACTTTTCTGTCGCAAATTGTTTTCTTCTATCATAGACACTATTATAAACTTAAACTTTCCATTATCCAAGGCTCCACTAAAATTCCTGATCTCTACTTTTCTGTATCAAATTTGTGCGCTCTGCATAACTGTCCCTTTTCTATCATAGATACTCTGTTATAAACCTAATCTTTCCACTATCCAAGACTGCACTAAAATTCCTGATCTCCACTTTTCCGTATGAAATTTTTGCGCGCTGCGACCATACTCCTCTTCCATCGTAGCTACCCTATCACAAACTTAATCTTCCCACTTCCCAAGACACTTCGCCGAGATTCCACGAAAACTAGAACGGGCCGCGAGAAGGCAGAGCTAGGTCGAGTATCGAATTCGTCGGCGTAGCGGGACAAATTCCATTATGTATCCGGAAAAATGGCGGGACGAGATGGTTAGGTCGTGATTCTCGCTTCCTAGACGGCGAAGAGGAGTTAGCTGTTCGCCACGGTGCCACCGATGGAAACCGTGCGAAGCAACGCGAGGTGAAACCCGGTCCATTGTCATGTGGCGAGGATCACGTAAGGTCACACACTCTCCTGACTGGCTCTCGCAGCCCTACGTGGAAACAACAAAGGCGTCAAGTTTCGTAACGAGCGACAGAGCGTCGGTCTTATTGTTAGAAAACGAACTGGCTTTGCCTACGGTTGTCGGAAGGAACGACGTTTCAGTTTAGTCATCTGTAGCCTCGATCCTTAGCGTCGAATCCCACGTTTCATCTACCCTGTCGTTTGTCCCTCTTGGTAATAAAACTTGAAAAACTATCACGTCAGATCGTTGAGAGAGTAAAAAACCAATCGATTTAATCAGTTAACGATGTGAATATATCATTTTTCTGTGATACGACGTTCACAACGCATGCTCTCCTGAGAGCTCTTTAAATTTGCAAGCACGCATGGCGTAATTCTCCCTTCCTCTTCTTCTTCTTCTTCACGTTCGTTGCACAATCTGCTGGACACGCTGTTATCGCGAAAAGAAAGCGATATAATTAGCTGTTGCATAAATAAGGAGGACGACGCGATCGGAGTTCTGTTATCTTTGCTCGGCGAATTACGTAAGGCGGTATCCGTTCGCGTTAATTAGGGAAATCCAGGATTCGACCAGGTTCGAATGAGTATCGCATTAAAATAGAAAGCGTATAAAATATGCGAACGTTCTCGAGTGAGAGAGAGAGAGAGAGAGAAAAAAGGGCGACATTTTCGTGGCAAGCAAGAAACTGATAGAACGTCGGTTTTTCTTCTCCCGCGTACCGGAAGGAACATCGATCTTCCCGTGGCTTACGTACGCTGTCGCTGCCGATTGCGAGAGGCCATAGGTAAAAGCGTCAGGCCCGAGCTCGAAACGCTTTCTACAATTAATTACAACGTCCTCGACGGTGGTCCTTAATTTGTCGCTACATCAAACGTAAATTGATTATCAACCAGTGCCACCGGCGGCCGCTAAACATTCGCTACGAGTCGTTAATCTCGCACGATACGTTTCTCCGCACTCTCGAATGAACCAGCCTATCATGAGTCACCTCTTCTCCTCTGAATGACGTAGGTGCAGCTCTCGTTGTAATCTTCCAGAAGACTCGCGTAACCGTTCACCGAAAATAATCAACAAGGCCACCGACCGTCGTGGATTATCCTTGCGATCGAAAATTTATCGGTCTAGACACGCCGTAGCTCTCTGGCACGCTTGTAATAACCCATCCAAAAACGAACATACTTGAAAATCATCCCATTATCGACGTCGAAACGTCTGTAAACGAGAGAGAGAGAGAGAGAGAGAGAGAAGAGCACAGGTAGAAAGAGAAAGAGAGAAGGGGGAAAAAGGGAGGATTGTTACTTTATGACCGGCACGGTTGTTACTTATGCAAATGAGACGCGCGATTAAGGTCGCGTTTCGTAACTTTCCTTTTAATTAAGGGCACCGTTGAAATTCACTCGCTCACTCGGCGTGTTTGACCGTGTTACAGGGTGGCGGTGATGATTCCGACGAGGATACACAGTGCGCCCTCAGCGAGAATTGGACGTTCGAGAAGAAAACGAGACGTTGGTCACGCGTGTGCGACGTGACGCAGGCGAACGTCGAGAGGCTACAGGCGATCGCCGGTCAGAACGTGCAATCCGAAGAGGACTCGCTCGAGGATCGTTTGGAAGCGGAGGAGGCAGAGGACACGATGCTGGACACTCTGAGATACAGCAGCTTACCACCTGGTACGCTTCCCGATGAGATCGGTCCGAGATTTCGAAGAACCGGCTCCGAGAGGCTGAGGGACGGAGCCAAAGCTTTCCTCAGGCGGGTCGAGTCGCTGAAGTCGCGGCGACGAAAACACCAGAATCGCGACGGGATCGTGATCAGCGGTCCACAGATATTGGACGTGATGTCGATGGAGCAAAAGATGAAGGAGCTGAATTGCGTGGACGTGTCACCAACTGGACCGGCGCCGGTCTCTTTCAACGATCTTCTACCTGGATCGCCGCTTCACGTGCCGGGTTCTCCTGTCACATTACCGGCGTCTCCTTATCACCTACCACCCTCGCCGTTGACGAACGCGTCTAGTCCGTTCGGCGACGATTCCTCGAGTTACTGCTCGGACGGTTCGCAAGGAGGTGGACCGACACCGACACCGACGCGCACGAAGATGAATCGCGCGAAGAGGTTTCTGCATCGTGGTCGAGAGGATCAAGGAGCGCTCAGCGACTCCGAATGCCAGCCTACCAGTTGGCGGCACAGGTACTTCAGAGACGCGAACAGCAATCATGCCAAGGTGTTGGAGTACGTGACCGCCCATCCCCAAAGTCCGAAAGACTCGCCGACTAAAACACCGATAAATAGCCGCGGTGGCAGCTTGAATCTTGGCAAGGAGTCGCAGAGGTACAGGGAGAAACTCTCGGGACAAGGTCAAGAGAGGTACAAGGAGGATAAGGTGGCAGCGTTGAAGAGGGAGGACAAGCTGCACAAGAGTTTCAGGCATCGCGACGATTCCTACAGAGATGGCAAACCTTTGTCGAAAGAGGTGACCGTTTACAGGGAGAAATCGAGATCCAGGAGTTCGGAACTTGCCGGTAGTCAGGAGAGTAGTTCGACGGTGGCGAGTCGTGATTCGGATCAGGAAGAAGACTCTCCGAGGCACAAGGGTACCGTTGTCAGGTGGCACAGTTTTCAGAGGGGATCTTTGTACCCTGAACCGTTGGACCCCTTGTGTCCTCGAGCTATGGCCTCGATGTCCTGCGGGCAGCTCTTGGTACTGAGAAAATTGGCGTTGCTGAAGTTGACCGCGTGTATGGAACGATACTGTCCCACGCATCGTACAGGCTGGAATTGGGAGCTACCGAAATTTATCCGAAAGATAAAGACACCCGATTACAAGGACAAAACTGTATTCGGTGTGCCGTTGTTGTTGTCGTTGCAAAGAACCGGCCAGGCATTACCAAAGTGTATTCAAATCGCTCTGAGATGGCTGAGAGCGAACGCCCTCGATCAAGTTGGTATC